>NC_079299.1:10950244-11156577 GCF_023638135.1 Falco biarmicus
GAAATAAATCACCGTGTTAATACAGTTTCTTTTCATTTTTAAGGGCAATTAGTAAATGAAATTAAATACGATTGCTTCAAGTATTACATGTTCCATGTACATCTTTATTAATACAACCACGATCTTCAGAACCAAACATTTGGCCAGCGCAGCACATGGAAATGTCTCATTAGGGTACCTATTTACATATGTGTTCTCAGCTCATGGATGAGAGCGTTCCAGTGGCAAGCAGAAGTCCCTATCAGTACTGGTAGGGGACACCTGCTTAAACCACAAGGATGTTCCAGCTCCATTTAAGCAAAATTATGCACTCCGCTTCCGTTAAGTAGGAGCGGTGAAGCTAAAGGGACTGCACATGAGCAAAAGAGGGAGCATCCTTTGGCCCGAGAAACTGCAAACACATGCTAAGCACTTTAAGGCATTTAGAGGTATGGAAAAGCCCAAGAAAAGATTAATGTATCTAACATTTCCACCCCTGGTTCTGTGGTGCTGCTGATGCTGTGTGGCTGTCACGTGTCCCCAAGGAGACGGCTGCATTCGCTTTTGGGTGAATGACTCCATCCCACACTGGTGGTTTGTAAAGCACTTTTGGGTTTCTCCCGGTGCTGAATAAGATGGCACAAAAGCCAATTTCTGCGTATTACAAAACTTTGTCAGAATACAAAGTTGCCGTGTGTGTGCAAACACGCAAGTACATATCTTCTTAAAAAGAGGGGAAAAAAGGAGCAATGCCAGGGGAAAAAAAAAAACCCACCCCCACCTTAGTGCTCCTGGCTGTGTGAACACCTAGGGGTGAGGCATGAGGTAGCCCTGGCGCAGGACCCTCCCCAGCAGCACTGCCAGCACTACATCTGCCTGCGGCAGCTCATCAGAGCAGCGTCGCCTGCAACGCTCCCTCCAATTTTTCCATTCCAGGTGGATCCACTCTGAGAGCAAACCCTCCACTTGGCCCGCTGTGCCATTTGCAGCTTTTTTTTTGTGTGTTTAATGATTCTTGACCAGCCATTTAGCCTAGGAAGTGCCTGTATTGCTTCCCCCCCCTCCTTTTTATAAATGTTGTCACCATCCGCTCAGCGCATGGCATTGAATAAGAGGAACCTCCAAGGGCACGGCTGCGAGGAGCAGGAGCATACTGAGATGTGCAAGCGCATGCAACGTTAAATGAAAGAAGTACAGGGAAAAACTGCCAAGAAACTTGACCAAAGAGAACTGATCAGCAGAAACTGGGCCAAGTTCACAAACCTGTGGGATAATCTTCCACTAAGACTGAAAAACCCCATAACCCAAAAGTGATTAAAAGAAGGATTTCTATAATTTGCTTGGGGGGGGGGGGGGGGGGGGGGGGCAGGAAATGCAACAAACTAATTTAAGCTAATGTAATGTTTATAAAGTTACTTAGATAATGACACCATGTATGCCATTATAATCATTAAAACCCAATCTATGTTTTTTTTTAAAAAAACTTAGATGATTAACACAAAATCAAGTTGATATGAAGGAACAATTACTTTTAGAAAAAAAATCAGGAGGTCCTAATATTCTGTAGAATGAGGGAGGATGCAGCTGTATGTCGACAGCTTTCATATCCTCATTTGAATAATGTGGCCTGAATCTGTCACTTTATTCATCCTCCTTATGCTCAGTGTACTCTGCATCAACAACAAATTAAGTTGTAAATAAGAGACAATCATCACTTTTGTTTTTAAGCAGCTTCTGCATGGAGAATTTCAATGTACTGTTTCTTTTTGACAGAAAGAAAGGGATTCTACACTCTGCTTATGTAAGCACAAATATGAGGAAACCAACCAAAATGAAACAATAAGGGAGCACTTGAGAACTGCTCCAAAATGTTCTTGGAAGTACATTTCTACCACCACAGAAATCTCCTTTTTTAATAGCATATGTATATTGAAAACTGTTTAATTTACTGCAATAATTACTCTTACTTTGGTCTCAGATTTCTACGATTTTTTATTTTTAATTTAAAACCAGCCCCTTTCCTCATCTAGGCGCAAGCAGGGTACACCTCAACAAGAAGAACAGTGAATAAAGTCAGCTGTAACCTTTGTGCACCCAGAAATATTACTAATCTCTAATATGATAACGTGATACCATTTCATGAGCAAATATAGCATGCAGTAAGGGGAGGGGGGGAGGCGAGATTTTCTTACCTTTACGTCCGAGAAGTAGGTTTTCAGCATATTGGAACTTGGGTACCGGGTGTAAAAGAACATAAGCTTGGCCTTTTTCAAGTGATTCGGTGACAAGCCTTCCTGCATGTAGGATTGAATTAGTAAAGGAAAATGCTTTTCTTGAGAAAGCTGTTCCTGAACGTACAGAGCTAGCAAAGTGCCCCCTCAAACACACTGCAGTTCCCCAGACTACAGGAGAAAATACTAATGCTTAAATTGCTGCTCTGTAGTTTTCTGTAAAATAGCTAAATGAGAGATGTGAGGCCATGGAACTTAACCCCTGTACTCCCTATCAGTTTTGGTGCCGGGTCTCAGGAATCTCACAAGTTTATGGCTTGTGTACCATATGTATGTTCACTTGTTGCTAAGGAAACAAATGCACGAAGCATGTGCCTCAGAAAACTTATCGGCAGCTTTTTCCCCCCTCTCCTTTGCAATTCCAGCTAAAGTTCCTTTTTCTCTCAGTGTTGTGCCACTTGCACAAAATAAAACTAACGCACGTAAGACAATCAGAGGCACTTTATCATTTTGAGCAATGCCTTATACAGGCAGTACATTTCACCTGTTTCATCCATGTCGATAAATTTTAACATCTTGAGTAACTCTCCCTAATCCTGCTGTTGCTCTGCCCCAGCGGCTGCCTTGCAAATCGAAGTGAAATTTGTAACGGCCAGAGCCCCTCTGCTGCTCAATCCCCCCGCCACAAACTTGTCGCCTCCTGATTTACACAGTTAACTCCTCGGAGAATGAAGCTGTATTGGGGGCTAACCAATCCATAAATGTGGGCTAGCAGATCAATAAATGGCCACTTACCCTATAAGGCAACCTATTTATCCTGGAAACATCATTACCTTTTAGATCTGTAAACAGAAGCAACTAAAAGAGTTCCCAAGGGAATGTGAAGCTAACCATAACAATCTCGGCTTGCTGATTTTTCTCCCAGCTTCTTGGCTCTCTTTTGTGAACTGCGTGCTAGGATGGCTCTGGTCACATCTGTGCCGCAGGCTGGCCCTGCCATTTCCTCAGCAAATTAATGGCTTTATAATTTATCAGAAATGAAGATGCACGTGGAGAAAATCAATGTGGCCCCCACAAGGTCAATTAAGGGTTCTTCCCAGAAGCTTCTCTAAGGACTGTTTCTCCTAAACACAATTGTTGAAAATTTCACTCGGTTCACACCTTCTGGTGGGGGGAAGGTCAACCAAGTTGACAGCTGTGCTGCAGCCAAGATGCCTCTTCCACCTTACGGCCAGGCACACGTCAGCACAGAGCATCTCATGCCAGGCTTCGAGACGGGAAACCCAGACTAATTTTTATCAGCAGGCTACTGATGATTACCTAGGCTTTTTCAGCAGAATTCCTTTTTCTATAATTCGTGAAATCTGCTGAAACCCTCTCCCTTTATTTCAGTTACAAGGTTCACATTTAGATTGGAAAGAAGTAGCATTAAAATAAAATAAAATAATAATAATAAAAAGCATTGACAATATTAGTTTAAAAAACCTCTTATTATCTGGTAGTACATGGAAAATGGCTCAGCTGAACTTGCATTTTGTTTTAGATGCTTAATGATTACAAAGAAGATAATTTATGACTGACATACTTCTTGTGCCAAGAGAAGAGTTGAAAGAACCTCCAGTTACCTCCATTAGACTGATAGAGAAGTCTAAAAGAGCATTACACTCTGCAGTGCCATCTGTCAAAATACGTAAGTGAAATAATAGTAGCAAGCTGTCACCTATTGCTTAGCGATAAGAGTTTTAGACAAATCAAAACTTCTACGCCAGAAGTCCATTTTGTTATGTGATCCTTTCAGGAAAGTGGGGGTCCAAAAGGGAACTCCTATAAGGAAAAAAATAAAAATCCTAAGTGTCCTTAATTTGCAATTCCTCTGACGCTGACAACATGTTAGTATCGGGTCTGGCATATATTCTCTTCCAATGCAAGCTCAAAGATGGACTTAAACTTTAAAAAAAAGCTCCCATGTTTGCTGGATTTAAGCATATTAGACAGTTGTCTAAGCATTTGGATTCCTTCTGCATTTAGGATTTTTAAATATTTTCTGCTCTAATGCCAGAGGATATTGATACTGAAGAAACATGTATTAAAAGATGTTCTGAGACTCAAATTCCCAGAAATCCATTTTTTATTAAAATTATACTTGTTCTTAAGCACTTGGCAGCCTTAAAGCAATATCAAATATGCAACAAATCTGTATATCTTGATCCTAAGGTTAACGTTTTACTGTGATAAAAGATATGATCTGTAATAATCTAGCAAAAAATAGTTAATGACAGACTTAAGAGCTAAGAATTAGATAACCCATTGCTATTTCAGAAAAAAACTGAACTGACCAATTGCTTAATTTCCTTTTTAAGTGCTTGGGCTGAAAAGCAACTGTTCTTCCAAGAAAGCACTAGCTGTTTCCAGGATACTTACACACGCACAATGACTCATGATGAAATAGATTCAGTAAACATACAGCTGTACCGAACACGAGCTAAGCCCCATTCAAGGCCAGGAAAGAAAACGAGCACAAATAAATATTAAGGAGGTAAAGGGAGGAGGGGTGCCGAATGGAACGCAAACAAGCTCTGTCCCAGCAGCTCGTGTGGCTTGCCTCAATTCTCTTAGCTATAGCTTTGTGAAGACAGATGACATTCAATTCTATGGGTAATGCAAAATAGACAATAACTGCTGAAACTTGAGCCAGCTGCCAGGTGTAAAAAAAAAAAAAAAAAAAAAAAAAAAAAAAAAGGGGGGGAAAAAAGGAGAGAAAGAAAAGATGATAAATCCATAAATTAATGAAAGACATCTGCTCAGGAACATAAAAGATCAGAGGAACAGTGTACTGCAGCTGAACCTAAAGCAGTGTTCAAACAACCTGAGCGTCTCAGCGTTGTGCATTTATGCAGCATGGCGTAGCCTCACCTAATGCGGCAGCAGCAAAAAAGCAAAAGGCTAAGAAATAGGAAGTAAAAGACTGGGAACCAAACACACACGCTCCGTGTGTTTTAACTGGAGAAGCACAGGGGTGGCATTGCACAGCATTTGACTCATTTGCACTTCAACCCTCCCAGGTAACGCTCCTCTTTCGTAAAAATATTTTTCAGTGGAAATGATCTTTCACTCCTGTTACTCTCAGCCTGAGCTCCCACAAATGCTCTAACAGGTTTTTCTAGCCCACACATGTACTGAGCTGAAGGAAAAGAGGTAAGAATAGGCTGTATCAGGTAAAAAAATCTGCACTAGCAAAGCCAAGCTGCTCCTTAAGTTACACCTCAGGTGCTTTTAATCAGCAGAACTCCAAATAGCTGTATCTCAGAGCATCTTCAAGACTCTCCAAAGAACAAGCTGGCTGGAAAGTATTTGTTCATCACCCAGGTTTTATCAACAACGCACAGTTATCCAGCTTGCTGTACAATTGCTCATTTTTTAAAGTTTAATTAGTTTAATTCTAGTCAGATGTAATAACTCTTCATTTCAAAATATTGTAATTCACTAATTATAGCTTTCACATACTGGGACTTCGAGACTTATTCCAGTTGGATTGGAATTCTGTTAAAAATAAATAAAATTGTAGAAGTTTCACTAATGTTTCAAAGCCAGGGAGAGCATGCTAAACTTCTTCACCTTTACAGATGTCTTAACAGCACACAAGCTACTGTTGTGCTTCAGTTTTGATCTATGCAAATGTTTTGGGACCAAACAAGGCTATTTTTCTTGAGATGCAAAGAGGATGCATGACAAAGGAAGACCATGCAGAAAAACAATTCGCTGTCTGTTTCTTTTGGAATTTGAATAAAACTTAGTATTTGATTAAACAGATTAGTTTGCAAAGATACAGACTGCATTCATGACCAAGACGGGAATTCATGCTGCAGGTGCATCTTATCTTGTTTAGAAACATACACAAACATTAACCATTTCCTTCTGCAATTCAGCAAGAATGATCAGATACATTTTACAGGCATTGGTTAAAAAACCAAAACAAAACAAAAACCCAAAAACCAAGCTAGCTCAGGGTTTTAGCTTACTACTAAAACCTGAACTTGGCTGTATCTGCTAGTCTTATGTTCTCATCCTGGCTGTATTGTCCAGGAAAACAGATGTTGCTTTCTGCAGGGAAGAAAGATCTGCTTCTCTCAAGAAATACATTCCCTGTATGTGCACATTCAACCATGTAAAATAAAAGTGCCACAACAGAATTGTCCACAAACAAACCAATCTCCATACTGCGCCCTTCCCTGGAAACTGTAAGCTACCTGGACAAACGAGTTGCTGCTAGGAAAAAGCATCCATCCTCGCAGCTGAGCTGTATACCAAGGTACACGTTGTGTAGAAGCCCTGTTGAATAAATCTATTTGTCCCAACAGGTCTGTATCTAAACCCAGATCAAAATGCAGCCTGCAACAGCAGCTAGGTGGGGAAGTCTGAGCACTCTCACAATGGCAGGGGAGGAAGCAGGGCAAGGAAGGAGGAAGGAAATCACTCCAGCACTCAGCATTTCCCCTGGCTAAGCCTTGAAGCAGCAGGGGACTCTGGCACCCCGGGTTCGGCAGAAGCAACAAACTCCATTAGTGACCACCAGTGAGAACAAGCAGAAGAAAGGGGAAGAAATGGCAGGGGTGAGGGAGAGATGCTCCACGGGTGGCGACAATCAAGTGCAGCCCTAGAACTACTCCTAGTTCACACGCTGGGTGTCTTTCACCTCTGCTCACTCCTCGCCCAGGATGGGAGAACTACTTCAAAGACAATTAGTAAGGCACTGTACTGTTTGGCAGAAATTACTTAATTGCCCTGGCCTGAGTCTCGCCCTCAGCTGCCACTCCTGTTGACCTCAGGATGCTTTCCAAGCACCGCAGCTTGCGTTTCAATAGGCAGGAGAGATTTTCTGTTTGGAACTCCAAAAGTATCTGGCAGTAACTGCGAGTGATGCTGGATTTAGACTGACTCCCCTGTTTTGCCACACAAGGTGTACGGCGAGGAGATTTTCCTGCCACCATACAGGTAAGACAGCAGCAATTCTTGACTCAGACTTGACCTAAGTTAGATCAAAGACTGGTGGTGATGGGCTTCGGCCGCGCAGCACCTGCCTTCATCCCAGGGGTGCCCACTGCCAGGGCAGGGATGGGAAGTCCAGGTAACCAGCGGGTCTTGAGCCCTACCAGCACCCTCCTGAGGATTTAACATGTCTACAGATAATGTGGCTAAATTAATCTAAACCCACCAAAGTTATTAATCACCTAGAAGATACCCAGTGATGGGGGCACAGCCTCAGGCATCTGCCTTCACATGCTACCCCTGGAAAGGGGACAAGTCCCTCAGCATTGCCAGCATTACTCAGGGAGGGGCAGAGTTACTCAGTCACAATTACTTTCATCAGTTTGGGAATGAAATTAGCTGCATCTAAGGCTCTGTGCTTGTACTGTTGCCTTCTACTGGTGTCTCAGAGCTGGGAAAAAATGTCAATCTCTCCTTCATGCAAAATCCTCAATTTTAACATTGGGGAGACATGGCATCTTCTTCACTTTTAATACGATTGTACTTGGAAGAAAAATCTTTTGACCAAAAAGCACATTAGGGGAAAAGATGGAAGGAGTGGGAGGTGTTATTGCTAAAAAAGAAAAAAAACCCACAAAAACCCCACAATAAAATCTAGTACTAGTTTCCAGGAAAAAAAAAAAAATCATTACTATGTCTGGCTATGCCTAAATAAAGACAGAGATGGATTTTTTTCCCCTAACTAAAGCCTGCTATTGAGCTAAAAAGAGAGCTTTTATTATCTTTTTTTTTTTTTTTTTTAAGCAGGGGAAGTGTCCTGTAAATTTAATACAGCTGAAGTTTTATATTTAATTGTTCTCTCTAGCTTTCCAAAATAATTTGCTTTGTGTATGTTAGGACAAAAGATTTCTGTGTATGGCTGAACAGAGGTTAATCATGCATAGCAGGCAGCTGCACAAGGGCTGAGGAACAGACCTCTGGGTGGGGGAAAGAACTTGACGCAGCCTGCATGTATCAGTACCTGTGCCTTTTGTGCTCCGCTTCCCCTATGCACTCAAGAGCCAGAGGCTCACGAATGGCGGGATCACGGTTCCCTGTGAGCCCCGGCCATGACACCGTTAACACGGGCTACGAGTGGGCCTGGCAGGGCAGGGAACGGGGGCGGCCACGGATTGAAGGGTTTTGGCTGAGGGTGATGCCCCCTCCATCACCTCTACGCCTGGGGAAGGGTCCGCTGGCCCAGGGAAACCCACCGGCACCCCAGTGCTGGGCCTGGCCGGCCCCCCGACCCAGACGGTCTAAGAGGCTCAGGGAGGGCCGGTGGCTTTTTTAATGTGGACATCGCTGCTGCAGGAGCGCCCTCAGTCAACACCCAGCATTTTATTTGGCCTCGCCAAGCCCCCCACCCACCCCCTGCTCCTGCAGGAAGCCCCTGGGGCGCAGGCATGGCCCCTTGTCTTCTCCCACCAGCCACCGCCAGGTTAGCGCCCATCTTTCGAAAAGGATATTGCACTTCCCGAGTAGGGCGAGATTTCCGACATGTCTTGCAGGTCGCCGCACTCGGACTTTATGAGGGACAAAGAGAGGCCCTCGGCGGCACTGGGGGGGTGGGCCGGCGAGCAGGGGTGGTGGTTCATGTGGTGTGACGACATCTTGGTCCTCAGGCTGGTGGTCTCCCGGGTCAAGTCGAGGGACTCGGGGGAGGCGCGCTCTTTCCCCGGGAAGGAGGCTGAGGGGGCGCCCAGGGGGCTCTGGAAGGGGTAGGCCATGAGGGGCAGCGGGAAGGGGTGGCGGAAGGAGGAGGTGGAGAAGCCGGCGGTGGCCGAGAGCGGGGACTGGTGCAGGGAGGCATGGTGGCCGCCGGCCGGCGGGGCCGAGGCAGATTGGTCAGAGGAGTTTTTGCGGACTACAAGGGGCAGCGCCTCAGTTTGGTCGGTGGCACCGGGCATGGGGACGCTGCCGAAGGTGTCGAGGGGGTTGGGAATGATGACGTCCCCAAAGCACTGTAGGCGCTGGTTGGCCGTGTGGAAGTTGTGGTTCTCCCCGTTGACGGCGAACCTCGCCTGCGGGATCTGGAGAGGCGGGAAGACCTGAGGAAGCTGGCGGGAGGGCTTGGATGAGAAAACTTTGACCACCGTGTCCACAACTTGCGACATGGCGGTGTTTAGCTCCTGCTTCAGTGTCTCGGCCAGATGCTTGCCTTCAGGGTGGAAGGCGTTCGGCCCTTGCTCCTTCTCCTTGGGACCTTCTCTTTTCGGCTTGTTCTCCGCTATCTCCTGCTCCCGGATGAGGGCCCGCGCCCGGTCGATGAACTGCCCTGGGTCCAGCTCACACATCTCGTTGTCTGACCGGCTGACGGAGTCGCCAGCCCTCGCGTCCATGGTTTCGGAGCGCATGCTGTCTTCAGACAGGTTGCCATCTTCATCATTTTCAGAGTCAGTGCTGTCGTAGATCTGGTAGAACTTCTCCTGCAGCTGGCGCAGCTGCTTCTGCATGTCCTCCAGCTGCTGCTTCAGCTGTCTGCGCTCCTCTCGCTTCTGCTCTTTCCTCGCCGAAACCAGCTGCTGGAAACTCTGCTGCTGCTGCTGCGGCAGCTTTTGCTTGCGTTTGTTTTCTCTGTAACTTTCTCGGGGACTCACAGACTGCGGAGCTATTTCTCTTTCGTTTTCATTGCCCCTTAATGCCACACTGGGGGAATGGCTCATACCCCGAATTATATTCTCAACCCGGGCGCGTTTAGCTCTCAGGTGCTCGTCGCATAACCGATCCACATCAAACTGGCTCATAGTCGGCCTGCCAAAAGGGGAAAGACACTCCTGGGGGCTGTCTCTTGAAGAGTTGCTGCATACATCCTCCTGATGTACTTCTGAGCCTGTACTAGAGAGACCGCTGGCTTGGAAACTGGGCTCTGTGCCACCATTTTTGTTCATGTTATTTTTCAACAGCTGGGAAATTATGGTTGCTCCTGGAAAAGGCATCATGGCATCTTCATATGAGTTCGCCCTCTTCAGCAGCTTGCGGAGTACATTTGACTTTTCCCCATCTGCATGCTGCACCACTGAATACTCGACATCCTGCTCTGAACCTTGGGGATTCATGGCACTAAAAAACGTTGCTCTTGCCTTTGCAAAAAATGCAGATGCTGTCCCTACCGTCCTTTTCACTCCAATGTCAACTCTTCTTCTCTTGGTTTGCCTGCTTAAGAGGGCTGTGCTGTCATGGTCAGGCATCACTGGACTGTTATTGTGCCATCTTCAAAAGCTTGTCAGCTGGGCTCAGCTCAAGAATCCTGGGACCCTGGCCAACAGAACAAAAGGACTGATGAATCATTTTCTTTAAATTTCTCCAAATTTCCTGACCTCAATCCTGAATAAAATGCAAAATGCATAGGCTCTGGGATTTATGGCACATTACAATTATTGCAATTTATTATGCACTCTGCTTGAAATGAAACATTTTTAAATATTTCTGCTCCACTGGTTTAAGATGGATTAAGATTTAAAAAAGCAAAAACTGCTTAAGCACCAGTAATATGATTCTCTTGCACAAATGCCTAAAATGATACTGTTTATCTTCAGAAGAAAGAGTAGATTAGAAGAACACAGCCTCTGACAACCAATTGATTAAATTTAGGGCATTGAGATACATGTTACAAAAGAAGATGAAAGTACTCCTTATTTAAGATTTATTGTTAAAACAAGAAATTGTATAAAATTTGGATTAAAAAAATTAAATTGCAATGTAAAAACCGTAATTGTGGTTTTGCTTTTTAAAGAGAGATAAAACTGGTAAATAAACATTCAAAGGTCAAAACAACAACTTTCATGTAATTGTAGGTAGGATAGTATATGTGTATGTGAAAGGCAAAGAAATCATAGACGCATTTAGGCTTACACTGGGGAAAAAAAAACCAACAACCCACCTCTCAAATCATTAGGGAAACATTTATTCAGCAAAGCAAAATGCATTAAAGTATTTTATGGTTAGGATTATAATATTTACAGAGATGTGATCAAATAAAGGCCAAAATGTAGTTTGTTAACACAGCCTCATATGTACCAGTAACTAGCCACGACACTGTTTTGAATTCCCCATACATTCCTTCCTTTTTCTTAACCTCCAAGCAAGCCCCACTACCAAAGGCTGAAGATTCTGTCTTTTGTACACTAAAATACATGACGTTAAATTTTTTTGCATAGCAGAAACAAGGCATGTTCAGTGTCACATCTCTCTCCTTCAGAAAAATCTCCAAGAACAGTATCTCAAATGCCCTGTGAAGCCCTTCTTACATGTGGTATTTTGAATACACAGAATATTATTTCCTGTGACATGCAGAAAAGATGAGAAAAAATATGGAAATATGAAAGAAAGAACATCAATCAGCTGCGTGAGAAAGGAAGATACCTTCTCTTTATATGAACTCTCATTGTTTCCCAGGAACACAGCATAAAAAGATAACACACTTCCTTGCATTTTGTAAAAAGCTCTTGACATAATTTGTGACTTATTAACTAGTGATGCTAACCTCATTGCACATAAAGCACTCTTTCCTGTTTCTTAAAATTTAACACTGAGGAAAATTAAAATGTTTTTCATGCGACGCTTATCTAATATTAAACTTTACATTTGCTTAACAGAGCACAATCCTCACAATAACAGGGTATATTGCCAAAGGCAGCATGCAGACTTTTTGGAATTGCTCCCATCTCTTTCGGTTCACCTGTAAAAACATCTACGTGCTCCCTAGGACTGCATCTGTGGCTAGTTTTAAAGAATGACTATCCATGCAAATAGGCATAATTTCAGCATGAAATAATTTGTAAAATCAAGACAGTAGTCAATGCTTAGTTTGCAACCAGGATGAAAAAAAAAAAAAAGCTTTTAATACTTAGAAACATTATGTTTATTCTGTAGCCTTTGCCCACGTATTCTGGATGTACTAAAAGAATTTTCAGAGATTTGGTGTCAGAGACAGTTATGCAAGGGACATGATGTCTGTTTACATTACTGGCTCCTTGCACACAGGAAAGCAAAGAATGATAAAAATTTTTTACAAAATAAAATAAGATAAAGTGTCATTAATTCAGACAGGAAATCCAGAGCCTTACACCGTTACCAGGTCACTGTCTTCCAAGAGCATTCCTTATCAAGAAGCACATTAAGTTTGGCTGCCTCACGGCAATAACAACAAGGAGTGCTGTTGCTCGGGCCCGATTCTACCACCTGTACACCAGGTAGCATCCCGCCCTGCAAGCAACTTCCCTGGAGCCCAGGGATACCAAAATCCTGTTACATGCGAGTGGTAGGATCAGGCCCTGCTTTGTAGCATGTGTTGTAAAAGACTGTCTCCTGCTTTCTCTCAATTAATGCAAATGGAGTTTTTCAGAGAGCAGAATCAGGCTCTTACAATTAGGTCTTCATCTAAAAAACCATCTGAGGAGTTGGGATTTCAGAAGAGTTTTTGTAAATAAATGGCCAAGTCCTCAGGGGGTGGAAAGGGGTGGCCACCACTGGAGTTTTTTAAGCAGGCGATACTGGCACAGAATAAACCAGGGTCAAGGTTGACCTTTCTGTCTAGTGGTGTTCATTTGAAAGTGATCTAAACTAATTGCAAGATAACCGAAAGAGTTCTTGCTTACTGCATGTAAGATATTCTAATGGCACTTTCCGTAAAGATAATACTTGCCAATGAAAAAAAAAAAAAAATATATATAAAAAAAATAAACACAGCAACACCAAAAACCTTCATGCTTTTCCTTCCCTTTGTGTAGTTGAACTACGCTTGATTGAGATCCAGCAATAAGTCCCAGACTCACACCAAAACCCTCATGTCAGGTTTCAAGTTTTGCATGTTTCCCAGCAAATTTGAGGTGCCTGACCACTGTTTCCCTCTCTCTTGCCCAATCCCAACCAAGGACACACATGGGGAGGGCTTGCTGTACCCTTGAGTCAGCAGCTCAGGAAATAGGCTGTCCTGCACCAGGTTGGAAGGTCATTGCCACGCATCCTTCCTCCCCAGTGTCCATTTTCCTCTCCCTGAGCCCCCGTACCAGCAGCTGCTCGCCAGCCCATCCCTGCCACCGCAAACACGCGGCAGGAGGTGCTCCAGAGCGATGCCCCCTCCTTCCCTCGCTGGAAGCTGAAAGCATCAGAGTTATCGTACACTTAACTCGGGTATTAAGCAACGTCTCCCATTTACCCTGGTGTTATCCCGAGCCTGCAGACTGCCAGCTTTAAAGCTTACGTGCCATTCAGCTTAAATATGAGAAATAGTTCTACTTCAGCTGGACAAAACAGAATGGGTATTGAATGGCCCCTTAATATTTCGGTCTCAGAGGGCCAAAACCAATTCACACCTCAAGGGAAGTGGAATGGCACGTACAGCAGGATGCAAAATCCCAGCCATGACAGGCAGACTTTGAGACTGATTAGATTAGAACTGAATAAATAAGGAGCTCTTAGAGGGGGGAAATAATTAGGAAGTTTGTGTCCTTTATGAAGTACCAGTACTCTGGCTGCACATCACCACGAAACTACGTTTCATACATCTAATGTCTCTATACAGCTATCCAGAAATACACAGTTAGAAAGATAGCTTAGGTTGTCAAGACCTATGTAGAAATCTTCAGAAGCACCATTTCTAAGTTACAGAGTTTAAAATTTGTCAAGGTTAAATTTGCTTTACACGTCACTTTTGAGACTCCTCATATGCCAAGTGTTTATGTTAAATTTACCATCCATGTCTCGAGCCCTATCTCGCACGATGCGGCTTTCTTAGAAACCGAACATTCTCCATGCCCATGTAATTAAAAATCGTACCGAGGGCCTCAGCACTTTCTAAGTCCACCCACAAGCATAGCTTGCAGTATTTTACTTACAAATTCACTTTCAAAACTTTTGTTTAAGGAGATATGATTACAATGTAGCTATGAATAACCTGTTAACAGCACAGCAGCTACAGACATGGGTTTATTTCTTATACATTTAATATGCATTGACATTTTAACTGGAAACATTAATTTCTAGGTATCCAAGAGTTACTGTTACCCAACCTTTGGCGAGAATGGTCTTCAGAAAGGAATACGATGTCAGGTGTTTAACCGCACTCATTACAAGTCAATCAATTTCTGTAATCAATTTTGTTACCTCATCTTGATCTATAAAGATACTGATCATTTTCTCCCAGATTAATTCACACACTTCCGAGATGCAAAGGAGATGTAAATGCTAACTCACCCTCCTCAGCCACTCTGAAGGACCCCAGCCTAACCTGAACAGCCATTAAATAGCAGCGAAGTGCTGAACTTGACGAATATTCATGGATGAATTCAAGGAGCTAACAGTTTAGAGCTGAAATTGTTCCTGTCTTTTCACAAGCCGACTACTTGATTTGGTCCAGCGTCTGCCTGCTTCATGTCAGCCCGTTATGCCAATACCACACAAGAAATTTAACACGCTTCTGCTAACAGAAATATTTAGATCTTTCCCTCTAAAGCGCTACACAGGGTATGGCTTTGCCAGAATCAGCCAGGGAGCGCAGGATGAAAATTATTCCAGTCAACAGCATTTCACGCGCAAAACCACAGCTAAAATACGAAGAACAGATGACATCTATTCACCCTAGATCTGTTCAGTGCTAAAATCACGTTAGCCACTAATGAGAAAGTACTACCTTTTAGTACAGCTCTGACACGAGTCTTCTTGGGAGAAAGGGTTATCTAACTCCCTCAGCTGAGCTCTCTAATCAAAGAATTTGAAACAAGGTAGAAATGATGAGCAACTATTTATGCAGTCACAACTACTTTTACCGGGATTTCTCTACAAGAAGAAGCAAAAACTAGAGCCTGGTTTACTTCAAAATTATGCTACCTGCTCTTTAGCGTTCAAGAAAAAAGCGACCCTTGTTTTAGGAACCTGGTGATACCCAGGGCCCAATCCAGCAAGGTGTTCAGCAATTCCTCTGAACGCCAAACATCCGCAATTCCCATCGACTACAGGGGGAACTGACTGAGCTTACTAACAGGAGGGATTCGGCATCTCATTAGTTCAGGCCTTCATTTTGGGGAGATGCAGGGCCCTCCATCATGTAGCCATGCTCGGCACTGCTTGAGGAAACAGATTCTTTGAATGAGAAAAAGAAACCAAGCTGCTCAAGGTAGAAAATTGAAAACGTTTTTACTCCTTTCAAGCCAGTTTGGTCCTTGTTATTTCACTGATGGTGAAGCAAGTAACTCACATGGTCTCTGTACAGAGACAACACTGAAACGTTTGCAAGATTCCTACTACGAACTCAGCCCAAGTTTTCCAAGATATTTTTTTTTCCATGCTACACGATGTCATTAAATCACAATTCTTGAATTAGTTAATCTAGCAGTTAGGCTGCAGTTTGGGACAGAATAAATCATTATTTAAGAGACTGAAAACTGCAGTTATTTAGAATTCTGCCTTGAATCAAATTAAACTCCAATTTCAAGATGTGTCCATTCTTACGAATATCACAAGTTGTCCATCATAAAAAAGAGAAGTCATCCAAACCGAGAGGTCTCAGAGTTCAACGGGCAGGAAAGTTAACTGTATATACTAACAGTGCCGTGCAGCGACTGTTATATACTTTACAGAAAAATGTAATAGGGAGCTGTTAGCAAAAAGTATATACATTGTAGTTTTTATCACAGTTCAACTCGTGAAATGTCGATACTCTGTCTACGCTTGAGTATTAATAAACATTTCACCGTGTGCGATATTGCTGCTAAAGGTAAGCTCTGGACAAAAAGCAGATAAAATAAATGCAGAATGAGCTGCAGCGGTCGTAAACTTTACGTGATTGATGGCAACTCGCAGGAAAACTGCGAGAAGAAGACATAAAGGGTATGTGTCACATGCAAATCTACGGGTGAGGACACTGCCTCCGTGTAATTCACCCTGCCGACTGCCAAACCTCTGCAGACGCTGGAAGTGACAAATAACCCGAGCTTTTACACCTCGCGGCGACACAGTCCTGCGCCTGTACCCAGCACCGGGCAGCACCGGCCCTCGCCGGCACCCAGCGGTGCCCACGGCCGCGCTGCCCCGCGCCCCCCGCCCGTGCCCGGCGCCGGCGGAGGGTTTGGGGGGGAGGGGGGGGGCGGCCGCGCAGCCGGGCACGCCGCGGTGCTGGCCATCCGCGCTCGGGACCGGCGGGTTGCCTAGCCCTCGCCCCGGCAACTTTCACCCGACGCTGCAAGGCACCCCCGCCCGCCCCGCTCCCCGGCAGCCCCGCTCCGGCCCCCCGCGCTGCCGGGGACGCGAGTACCGCCGCACGGGTTGTGCCGCAGACGGGGAGCCCGCCGGCCCCGCTCCGGCCCCGCACACCGCCCGCCCGCCGGCTCCCCGCCGTCCCGCTCCCCCGGCACGGCCCCGGCCCCAGCCCGGCGGCACCGGGCCGACCCCCGCGGCCGCCCCGCCCGGCGCGCACCTGCCCGCACCCCCGCCGCGGCCCCCGCCGCCTCTGTCGCGCTGCCGGGCGACGCGGGGGATGCGCGCGTCTTGCGCCCCCTCCTCAAAGACGCGTGGACCCCAGGGCGGCCCCGCTCCGCCCCCGCGCAGCGCCCGGTGCCGGGGAGCCGTGCCCCGGCTGCCCGTCGGGCCGCCCGCTCCTGCCGGGCCCCGCGGTGGCGGTGCCCCCCCCATCCCGGGCCGCTCACCGCCCCCCCACCCCCAGCCCCGCGCGCCCGCTCCGCGCAGGCCCCACGCCCCCCGGCACCGCTCCCTCCTGCGTTTTAACTCCGTCTAAACACATGGCAAAGTGCTGCGGGTCACCCAGCCGATAAACAGAAAATCAAAAAAGCCAAGAAAGATCTCCGCCAGAGGCTAAGGCGACATCAAATCCGCCCCCCTCCCCAAGATAAAACAAACAACAACCAAACAAACACAAAGTACGAATAATCCTAATCTTTTCCCAGATCAAGGCTCTTATCCCGCGACTTGCATTTGATCTTTCCTCATGTGCTCGCTACCTACCACTCAAATCCCATTTTCTGCACATTTCCACAATTCGCAGCTCGTCCCAGCCTTGGAAATGAAAAAGTAATTGCAAGGATAAGAAGAAGAAGGTGAAGAAAAAGTCCCTGCCCTTCCCGGTCGGGGTTAAAAAGGAGAACTAGCGACATGCAAATGACAAGCAAATTGGAAGAGACAAAAAGAAAGGCAGCTATAATAAACAAGACAAAGAGGAGGCTCAGAGGAGCGGAGCAGGAGTTTGAGGCAGGGGATGGGGAACTTCGGCGGGGACGGGGGGAGGAGGAAGCTGGGAACAACAAAAAGAAGCCAAATACTCGCCGCGCTCTCCGTCCCCGCAAAACTGCCCTGCGACCCACGGAACGCAATTGAGCCTGGTCCGCAAAAGGTGGCAGCGAGGGCGCGGAGGGGAAGGGGGAAGGACCCCTAACAGCGAGCAGGTCACTTACTCTTCAGCCCTGGGCAGGCTCCGGTGAGCGCTCCATCGGGCTCGGCGCTTACCGGTCCTTACCGCTTTAGCTACGGGGGAATTAAAACTACTCAGCTAATAAAGTCATTGCAATTATGCCCCCTGGAAAAAGAAGCACAGGTTTGATAACGGTGATCAGTATTTTGCCGGGGATTTCAGGCCCCCCCCGCCACCCCCCACCCCACCCCCCGCCCCAGACCGTTTAAAGCAGCCCAAGCAAGCGCGAATTTAAAAAAAAAAAAAAAAAAAAAAAAAAGACCCGAAAAGGCCGAAAAAGCGGGGAGGGACGGAGGGGACGCGGAGAGGGAGCGGGTACTTACTCCGTGCAAAGGCGACGAGACTGAGCCTCTTTTTTTTTTGCCGGTGGAAAGAGAGAAAGGGAGACACGCACACGCACATGCACCCACCGCACGCGCCCCGCACACGCACACACGCGCAGCCGGCCACGCGCGCGCAGCCGGCGAGCCCCGCCGCTGATGAATATGATAATGGGGCGAGGGAGGGCGAGTGCGGGCGGGCGGGCAGCGGCCGCGGGGCCGCGGGCGCGGAGCGGAGCGGGCGCGGGGGCGGAGTGGCGCGGAGCGGCGCGGAGCGGGGCAGGGCTGGGCTGGGCTGGGCTGGGCTGGCCGAGCCGAGCGAGCGCTCCGCACCGCCACAAGATTTACTTTAAGACACAGCTGAAGGAAACAGGAAGACCAGACGTCACGCTCGGAGTGACGTGGGCCCGGCCCGGCGCCCAATCGGGAGGCTCCTTGGGACGGGCGGGGGGGACGGGGAGAACTTGGCAGGAGCGGGGAGCGAGGAGCGGGGAGAGCGGGGGGAGGCGCCGCCCCGCCCCCGCGGGAAGGTGGTGGCGGCCGCGCACCTGCGGGGGGGGGGGAGCGGGCAGGGGCCCGACGGGGCGCCCCCCCGCATCCCGCGGCGCGCGGGGGAGAGGCGGACAAAAGCCGCCCCGCGCGGCGGTGGGGGCAGCGGGAGAGTGAGAAACTTTAGGAAAGTCACCCCCGCGGTGCCCCACGCGGGGAAGTTTCCCACGAGGGGGGGTTCCGCGGAGGGGCGCGGGGACTGGTGCCCCAGGGCGCGGAGAGCACCGTTGGGGCGGCCAAGCACAGCCCCGCTCGCATGCGCTGCGCAGACGCGGGGCACAAACTTTCGGAGGAGCCGGTCCGCGGCCGCCCCCCGCCCGGCGCGGTGGCCCCGGCCGGTGGGCAGAGCGGTGGCCCCGGCCGGTGGGCAGAGTGGTGCCGGTGGGCAGAGCGGTGGCCCGCATCCTCACACGCGGCTGTGCGCGGGGCCCCGCGGTCGCTTCCCACATGCGAGGCACAAAATACACACGAAAACGAGCATCAGGTAGCGCCGCGCGGAGCAGCCATCGGTGCCGACCCCCGGCCCCGGGCCCTGCTCGGCGCGCCACAAGTTTCGGGCAACCCAAACCCACCCCCGGCTCCGCACAGCCTGCGCCCGGCCGGCTCCGGCGGGAAGGCTTTGGGGGAAAATATGGTTTTTTTGGGGAAAAAATAACCTAAAGAGGATCGTCCCAGCAGGTCCGGGCTGCGATCCGGACCGGAGCCTGCCGGGCGCGCTTTGCCCCGCCGTGAGTACGGCTCTCCGCGGCGTGGGGCGGGGAGAGCCCGCACCCCGGTCCCGGTTGCTGCGGAGGGTCGCCCGGCCGCTGCCGGCGGAGAGACGAGGCTTCCCGTAAGAAAACGGCCTTAGGCTGGCAGGCGGCAGGGGAATAAACTGAGGAGAGGGAGTACTGCCCTGCGGAGGGACAGACGGCAGCGGAGCGCTGCAGGGCGCTCGGCGGCAGGTAAGAACGGCGCTGCCGCGCCGGTCCCGTCCGCGCCCGCCCCTCGGGGCTGCCGTGCGGGGCGCCCGGGCCGGCGGGAGAGAGAGCCCCGAGCGGAGGGGGCAGCCCGGACGGGGCGAGGGCGGGCAGCGCCGGCGCGGGCCGCCCCCGACAAAACTTGAGCCTCAGCGCAGGGCCGGCGGCGAGGGGCCGGGCCGCGCCTCGCCCCCCGCCCGCCCGGCGGCTGTCGGCCCGGGGAGCCGCTCCGCTCCCCCGCCCCTACCTCCCACCGTAAGGATCTGTCTCGCTCGAGGGGACCCGCGGCGCCCAGCCCCACGCGTGGGTGCGGACGGCTCCGTCGCCTCCCGCGGGGCTGGCCGGGCGCGGAACCCTTCGGAGGGGCGCGCTGCCTTCCGCGGCAAAACCCGGGAGCCGGCACGGGCAGAACCCCCCCCCCCGGGGGCCTGCCCTGCCCGCGGGGCCGGAACGTGGGGCACCGGCCGGCGGGGCCGGGCTGGCCGCCGCGTCGGGGAGCGGGGTGGCTGCGGCGGGCGGGTGGGTGATGTGCAAACCACCCGCCGCGGGTGGCTAAGGAATCGCTCGGGACCGGCCGCAGCGGCCCCGTCGCGCTGCCGGAGCTGCCGCTGGGAAGCCGCTCCCGAGTTCCAAAAATAAGAAATCTCCCTGCCGCTGCCCCGGCCGGCGGATGGCGAGGGGATACAGCCGGCAACAGCCGCCCGAGAGCCCGGCACCGGGGCGGGAGGCGATGCCTTTCGGGCCCGCCGCGCCCGGCCCGTCGGGGCAGCAGGGCGGCGGGTGGCAGCAGCCCCGGCGCGGTCGCCGCGGTGCAGGGCCGGGGGGCCGCTTAAACCGCTGCCCCCCCGGCCCCCGCGGCGGCGGGAGAGGCCGCTTCTCGCCGGGCGCCCCCGCAAGCTGTGCGTGCCGTGCCTGGCTCCGGGGCCCGTCCCGGCGCTGGCCGCCTCAGCGCCGTGGGTGACGGCAAATCCCCGGTGCAACGGGGCGCGTCCCGGGGCGCTCCGCTGCTACCGCTGCCGTCCCCCAGCCCGGGCGCCGGGCGGCCCCGGAGTGGTGCCCGCTGCCCGTCGCGCCCTCCCGGCCCGCGGGAGCCTCTGCCCGCCGCGACGGCACCGCCGCCAGGTGTTTAAGGTGACACCCTGAGAAACCGGGGCGCCGGTCCCCCCGCCAGCGGGCAGCGGCGGGTCTGGGGCAGCGGGCCCGCGGCACCCCGACGGCGAGCGGCCCCGGGGCGGCCCACCAGCGCTGCGCGGCCCTCCGCGGGCGCGGGGAGGCGGCCCGGCCCGGCTCCGGCGGCAGAGCTCGCTCCCTGCGCTCCTGCGGGGCTCGGCTGGCCGGGGTGACACGTTCGGCTCCCGTTGTCGCTGTAAGTGCTGCAGGGGCTGCGGAACAAGGGCGCAGAAGTGCGCCTGGACGCAGGGGCAGATAGGCTAAATTTGGCGGGTGAATGACTCGCTTGAATTCTTTCCTTTTATTTTTTCTTTTTTTTTTTTTTTTTTTTTCTTTTAAAGGACACTGGGATACATGTAGAGATGAAGCTGAATCGTGCAAACTCTAATAAATAAGTAAATAGCTGCCGCCGACACTAAGCTTGTCGCCACCGGGGCTCAACTTAACTTCAACGACTGCTGATTTACCCAAAAGAGAAACTGAGGCACCGGGAGTGAAGCGATGTCCCCAAGGTCATGTGGCAGCGCAGTAGCAGCCAGCCGGGCCCCGGCCGTGGGTACCATGTGTGCAGGCTCCCACCTGCCACCCGACCCCTTTCCGTAGCTGCTTGCAGGGCACCTTCCTCCAGCCCCGTGTCTTGCAGCTTTTTCAGGGCTAAACACACCGGCCCTATGACCTGCCACACCAAGGCCAACTGGAATTAAATGCATGCTTTCCACTCACTCGCCCACCGTCTTGGACACTGAGTGCTCCAGACCCTTCCTCTCTTTTAATCCCGGATTTTAATCCCGGAGGATAGACAGCCCTGAAGGAATGCAAATTGATGTCTCAAAGCTTGGCAGCAAAAATAATCCCCCCACCCCATCACCTACATTTTTGAAGTGGAGGAAAAGCTCTTCCTCCAGAATTTAATCCCTCAGAGGGGGTCTGGAGGACCCCCGTGCCAGCAGCTCCCGTTCAGGATTTGTAGTGAGCAGAGTTGTCCCCGGTGCCGGCTCCAGGGCCCGACGCCTTGGGCAGTGGCGGGGCAGCCTCCTGCCGCTGTGGCTGGGTGCGTGGCTGTTGCTGTCCCTTGCTGCCCACCCCAGTCCCCTGACCGATGGCAGGCGTGGTCCCCGCTAGCAAACTGTAGTAGATTCCAGTGCATCTTCAAAGTCCTGTAGAATTACCAAGTCCTTTGCCTGGTAATTTACAGATCATAAGATAGTTACTAGGTTGTTTTCTTAGTAATTAACAGATCCCGAAGTAGTTACTGAGTCCTTGGTCCAGTGGCCTTCTTGGTCATTAATAGATTATAAGGTAGTCAAACTGTTTATTTTCTGAGTTATGGGCATATGGGATCCCAACAAAAAGCAATCTACGTTCACGAAGTTTGGATTCAAAGCCTGGGTGTGCTCAGGTCTGTGGGTTCTCTTCTCTTGCTGCTCTGCCTCTGCCTAACACTTGGTATGTTTTTCACAAACTTTAGGTTTCCTCCAGATATGGGGGTTGTCAGGTCTAGGTTCAGCTGCAAGGTTTGTCCCATCAGAATGAAATCCTCCTCCAAATTTTGTTGCCTCTGAAGAGAAAAGGTTTGTTGCAAGCTGACAGCTTTCCGTGCTTGCATTTCTTTCTTTAAGGGGGACCCCCCAAAAAAAACAACAACAACAAAACAGATGCAAGAAACTTAGGAAAACTTTTGCAGTGTGCCCGTGACCATGGGTGATTCCTCTGTCCCTCTGGAGTCTGACAACAAAATTGAAAGTGACAGGGGTATATTGTTGAAACTGCCTTTTCTTTGATCATTTTCCTTGCTGTGTCTGTTCCAACTAAATGAGGGAATGGGGCTACAAATACTAGTGGATTTTCTTTTTTTCTTTTCTTTTTCCTTTGTTCTTTTTTTTTTTTTTTTTCTTCAGTGGTGGGGAAGGTCCAACTACTCTCATGCAAAGAAAGGAGAACACCCTGCAACCACAAAGGCCTGATGCTGCTCTTGCTTATGCTGATGTGAATTAAAAATAACTCTACTGATATCAATAAAGCATCATCAGTGTGTGTGAGAAAGGAGAACTGGGTGCCTGATGTGTGTAATTGCTGAATTTGGAGCCTTTCCTCTCTTCCCTTTGCCCTGGCTCCTCCTTTCAAAAAGGAAACCTTTGGAACAAAATGCCTTTAACCTGGAGAGTGAATGCAACCTAGGTGGTTCAGCAGAGTGCAATTTAATTCAAGAACCTGGTATTGATGGAAATAGAATTGTTAAAAAATAAAATAATAATAGAAAAGAAAAAAAAAACCCCAAACAAAAAGACCCAACCAAAAACCTCACAACCTCCAGAGAGGAGAAAGTGAACTAAACTAATCCTATTAAACATGGTAGCATGTTTCTGTGCAGCTCGCTGAGAGATTAAGCACAGGAAAAGGGATAAGTGCTGCTTCAGTTTCACTAAACTAATGTGACAACTTGTCATTGGAAATCTTTACAGCTTGTTAGCAGATGACTAGCTGATTCAGATATGTTTTCTACCATTTCCTTTGTGTCTGGGGGTGATGTTTTTTCTTTCCTGTTCCTTTCTTATCCATACTGCTTTATTTTGCTTTTTAATCCTTCATGTCTCCTTCAAGTCAAAACATTTAACTTGCTTTAATCAATATTTTGTTTTGAAGATGTCCCTTGACCTTTTGTTTGCGCAAATTAACCTTCAAGGGCACCTCATTCATTCATTAACCTCAGTGGGATGCCGTATCCCTTGTACATGGCATTTTAGGATGCATAAAACATTTATGAATGTTTAGACATATTGCAGTGAATGACTGTGATACCGCTGCGGTTACTACTACTGCTACTATAATATATTCATTTTCCTTCCATCTCTGTCTTTCTTCCTCTCTCTTTCTCTCTTCCCTTCTTTTTTATTTTTCTCTTTCCTTCTCTTTCTTCCTTCCTCTTTTTCTTTCTTTTTCCTTTCTTTCTTTCTTTCTTTCTTTCTTTCTTTTTTCTTTCTTTCTTTCTTTCTTTCTTTCTTTCTTTCTTTCTTTCTTTCTTTCTTTTTCTTTTCTTTCTTTCTTTCTTTTTCTTTCTTTCTTTCTTTCTTTTTTCTTTTTCTTTCTTTCTTTTTCTTGTCTTTCTTTCTTTCTTTTTCCTTTCTTTCTTTTTTTCTTTTTTTTCTTTCTTTTTCTTTCTTTCTTTTTCCTTTCTTTCTTTCTTTCTTTTTCTTCCTTTCTTTTTCCTTTCTTTCTTTCTTTCTTTCTTTCTTTTTCCTTTCTTTCTTTCTTTTTCTTTCTTTCTTTTTCCTTTCTTTCTTTCTTTCTTTTTCTTTCTTTCTTTCTTTCTTTTTCTTTCTTTCTTTTTCCTTTCTTTCTTTCTTTCTCTTTCTCTCTTTATTTCTTTCTTTTTCTTTCTCTCTCTTTCTTTTAATCTTTAGCCCTTTCTTTTCCTTTCTTTCATCCTTTTGTTATTTTTCCTTACTTCTCTTTCTTTCTTTTTTTTCCTCTTTTTCTTTCTTCACGTGTTGTTTGTGTGCAGAAGGCAAGCAAAACAGCCAGGCTGGGAGAACTTTTAGCATTAGTAACATAATTTCAAAAGCAGGTGTCTCAATGCCTTAGAAACATATGCTGAGTCTTAATTTTCTCCTCTCCTCTCCTCTCCTCTCCTCTCCTCTCCTCTCCTCTCCTCTCCTCTCCTCTCCTCTCCTCTCCTCTCCTCTCCTCTCCTCTCCTCTCCTCTCCTCTCCTCTCCTCTCCTCTCCTCTCCCCTCACCCTTTTCTCTTTCCCTTGGCCCTCCCCCACTGTCAAAGGCATGATCGTTGAGTAAATGGAAAAAAACATTTTACAACATTAAAGGAAGACTGTTTAGAAAAGGAAGGCCCTGCTGAGGTGTAGAGGAAGCCTGTTTATTAACACTGGACACCTCTTATCTCAGGCAGCTCCAGATGGATGTCCCCTCAGTAATTCCCACTCTGCCAAGTGGGGTTAAGCAGGGTAACCACCTTGACGTGGGCTGGTGATCACCAGGGGATCATCGGCTCCTTCAGAGAGAAATTTTAGCAGAAACTTGGGGTGGGGGAGGGAGAGCCATCAGGCTCAGCATAAAAAGCTTGCACGTGGCCAGATTTACCTTTGTGGCTGTAAATTGCTTGCTGCCTGGGACAGAGCCAGGTTTTGATTGAGAGATAAAGTAGTTCAAATCTGTCAATAATTAACTGTCACTCAATTAAGGCTTTCTTAACAAATTAGCACTTGGTAGCACCTAGGGTGCAGGTTTTTCATGGGAAAAGGCTAATAGAGTGACGTTGGCCATTAAGTTTGCCCACTGAGTATCAGCTAATGTCCTGCTCGGTTTAAACGCCACTGTGTAAGTTTGGTGAATTTGTTCCCAAACCCCGTTTCTGCCAGATTGCTTTTCAGATTAACCATTTGTGCTTTACCAAGCTAAACAGCACAGGGCAGGCTTTGCAAATAGGAGAGGTATCCCTGATTGCTCAGGGTTGCCTGGCTGTCAGCTAGGAAGGAGCACCCTGATGTAAATGAGGCCGTGCAGGTTTGCATTTACAGAAATTGGGTGGAGCCCCTCTAAAACCATGCAGGTCCATGTGGATGGATGGAGCAGAGTTACGTACTCTGCCTCCAGTGTAAGCTGCTGCGATGTGTTTCTGTCTCACACAGGGCCTTGCTCTTCCCCAGCCTGCTCCTTGCAACGGGTTGGACGGAATGCTGAAAGGAAAAACATTTCCACCCGCTTTATCCCACGCAGAAATTCTCATCCAAGCCGCTGCCACCGGTCTGCAACCTCTTGTCACTTCCATCCTTACATGGCCCTGGGTACCTGGCTTCACCAAGGCTCATCGGGTCAAATGCATTTCCAGGCACATTGCAAAGCTCCGTGTTTATGCTTGTCTCCCAGATTCCTCAAAGAATCCTTCTGTGGCGATAGAGGTAGCATTAGCGTTTCTCTGGTAGCAGATGTTTTGTCAATTTGCTTTCAACCCCCTCCAAACTAGCAATGCTGTGGGTGTGTCATCCCACTCTTCCTTTTAATTCTCCATTCAGAAATTGTAAGTGAATGTCCGATGTCAGCCGGATCAAGCAGAGCCTTCCCAGTTTACATCAGCTGGTGCTGTGGCCCCGTGTTTGTGCATGCTGCTGGATCAACGCTGACGGGACAGGAATTCCCTTGGTAAATTAATTCACAGCAAACCACAGACTCTGGAAGTGATGATCATTTGTCACATCAACCCTGCTGAGGAGGAAACCATCTCTTGAGAGTCAGAAAACCTTTTGCTTTCCATTGGCATTGAATTCTCCTGGTGTCACACGCAGTTGCACCTCCAGGAGGTGTAATCACTGAGTCTGTTTAGAAGTCAAATGCAAAACTCTGGCAAATGGAGGTTCTGATTCATACTGTATTACAGGAAAGGCTGCGAGGTGGGAGCTGATTTTAGCTTCAACTCTGATCTGTTCCTCTGATACGGTTTATGCTTAGTATGGGTTTGGTTAAATCAGTCACTGCTTACCTCGCTGAATAGCTTTCCATCTCTTTTGACCAAAGCATCCCTTACCTGCAGCATGGGCCAAAGCGATGCTGGACAAGAGTTTAAAAACAAAATTTGGGAAGCTTTCCAGATTGTTCTTTGTAAATGAAGACCTTGGGGATGCACACTGTTGTCTTGTACAAAAACTAATCCCGATGCATCTTTCTTTCTATTAATCATATCGGAAGAGCTACCAGAGAGGGACAGATCTTAGCCAGCGCCACCCTACCGAGGTTCAAAATTCTGAACTGTTTCAGCAACTTCCATGTGGAGGGGTTAAAAGCACATGAAAAAATACTTTGTGTTGCCCTGTCCTAGTACTTGCATTAAAAGTCTTAAGAAGTTTAAAAATCATAAAGCAGGAGAAAAAGAAGCACATTGGATAGTTTTAAACTGTGCCTACCCCGCTGAGTAATCAAAGCTGGTATTGAACAGGAAACGTAGTTTAATTTTTTAGACTTACCTTCTTTTGGTTCGTTGGCGGTTTTAAGAAAGAGGAAGATATATCTGTAGAGGGATTATAACCTGGGGAAAACTCTTTTGTGTGTGTGTGTGTGTGTGTGTGTGTGCGCGCTAAATTAAATTGTTTTTATATTATATAGTTTCAAGAACCCATCTTTTCTAATAAGAAGTCATTCCCATTATCTGAAGAATGCATACGATCTGTCGCCTCTAAGGACTCAGTCCCACAAGGCATCGAGGGACAACTTTTTCAGGGGCAGCGAGGCATCTAACAGCACTTCGAAACAGTTGCAAGTGCTATGCTATTAGTTTTCATAGGACACAGGTGTCTGAACAGTTTTGTAAGGTCCTGAATGAGCCAATGGATGTAGGAGCCTAAAGCAGAGCATAGGCTGTCTCTAGGTGTCTGTATACAAACTGCCATCACGGATCATCCAGCCCCTGAGGTGCTCCGGTGCTGTTTCTGTGTTTGCGAAAGCCATCCCTCAGTGTGCAGCTATGTACAGGGGCATCTGGGAATCTTTCAGGAGTCAGTGCGCTGGCTTTGCCCACGCCAATGGGCTCCAACACCACTGCACCCAGCACTGCTTTCTTTGCAAGATGTCCTCATGGTGGTGTCAGTTCCCATCTTTCATAGGATAGCCTATAAGTTAGGGTGTCTCTCCTAGGTGTGGGAAATTTGTGTTTATCAGGTTCCTTGTCCCAAAGCCAAGCAAATTCATGGCTCTCTCCTCTATAAAAAGTGTGCTGGCCACCAGGCTGTGGGCTGGGATCGTTCTTACCACTCCTTGGAGGATTTTATCGCATTGCAGAAAGGAACCAAATTATCACAGGGTTAAAAGGAGAAGAAACAAGTGAGCTTGACTTCGTGAAAGGTGCTTAAAATGAGAGACTGGGAAGGGGTAGTGCTGTGCTTCCAGGATTGTGTATTTTACCTATCTATAATGGCTCTGTAATGCGAAATACGTCACTGTCCCGGGGAGGGGGGCCCAGGAGTCCCTCAGCCCGGGTGATGGTGCGTGCCACTGGGGCGTACTCTGCGTGCTGATCCTCTTTCTGGCCTTGGCAATCTGTGAGCCTTTCTGTAATGCTGCACAGCTTTGCTGGAGTGGATGGAGGATGTTGCAGCAATTAACATGAAGGCACTAACGTCTCTTATGGATTTTAGCCTTGAGTAGCTGAATCATTACGTACCTACGTAATGAAAAAAATTCATCCAGAGTGCCCTAAGCTCCCACTGAAGTTACTGGGCTCACACTCAGCAGTGTCAGGGCCAAAATAATGTAGGTGCCTTTTTCTGGAAAGGAGATACATCCCTGACATAGAGGTCAAATGGCATTTATAACAACATTAATAATTTCAGAGCATCATGCTGTTGAATTCTAGGAATGATTAGACCAGTTTGGCAATACTGTTTAGTTGCTTTTACAACAGAAATATGCTGTTTGCCTCCTGAGAGATTCATAAGGAAAAAAATACAATCTATATCAATGAGTAAGATATTTTCCTTACCAGAGATATTGATTTAAATATTGACTTTGCTGCTGGAGGGTTATTTCACTCTATGCTGCAGATACTCATTGTCAAGTGACACGTGTTTTATGTACTAATAAAAATGTGATTTCTGGCCCAGTAATCTTATCGGGATGATTCTGATTTTTTGCATTTGGTTTGGTCTGCAAGCAGTGGTCCTTTCTAAAATTGAGTAGTTATTTTCTTCGGAGTGTCAATGCGCTTCGCTTTATGTGAATTACTTGCAACTAAGATCAAAACAAACAAATGTTAAAAACAGTCCCACACACAGCCCCTTTGTCCTATTAGTTCGTTTTCCTTTCAATCTTTCAGCAATGGGTTTAGGCTCTGCAAGACAGAAGTTCTTTATTTAGCAACAGAAAAGGTGCCGCCGCAGAACCTGTTACAGCTTGTCAGAAAACCAGCCCGAGTGTGTTCTGGGACAAGGACTGTCTTTTTATTGCTAGGTTATACAACAGGTCTCACGTTGGCTTGCTGACCCCGATCAGGTCTGGCGATAGTAGTAACGACAACAATAGCTTATGCCACCGAGCAGCAACCCAATGCTCAGGAGGGCTGCGGCAGCTCCCGTCGCAGGCCAGACGTGCCAGCTGCTTCCTGTGCAAAGTACCAGCCCAGGAGGAAATAACCCAAGGAGTAAAAATCCCAGCCCCTCGTAGCCCCCAGCTTTTAGACATGATGATTTATTTCACCGGAGCGTTGTATCCATGAAGCAGGGGTTATCACTGAATAGTTTCACTGATGTTAAAATTCTCCTCACTGGACAGCTGGTCCTGCCTGTGGAGCCTGGACCCGTGCATGTGTGTAGAATTGCACGCTCTGAACAAAACCTCTCTGGAGGGCAGCTGGGTGTGCTGCTGCCATGCAGCTTGGTGGCACCGAGGTCCCGTGGCACTGGGAGCACTGAGGTGGTGGAGAGCAACCTGAATGCTTGTGGTCCCTCCCTCTTTCTCTTACGTGCCGTCGGGACAAGGTGAAAATACGAGGCAATGTAACACACATCAGCTCTTTGGCCTCTTCAGGGATCACCCCAGCTGCCTGCAAGTGGGATGACAAGAAACTAGAGTAGTTTGCGGAGGGGAATTGCATGCAAAAGATTGCTTCTGCTCTGAAATTCCTGAGGTCAGCTGTGCCCATATCTTCTAGGCACTAGCACTACCCCCTTCGCAGCAGAGGACCACCGGCACCTGCACGCAGGAAGACGAGCTTTGCCTGGGAAAAGCCTCCCTGTAAATCTTTCCCTTGGGAGCACTGAATTTCAGACCATACGTACGGATGGTAAAAATTCTGTACCAAAACAGGCCTTTGCTCAGCTCCTGACCCATCAGGACAGAAAAAGGAGCAGAGACATACCCTTCTGGAGGTTATCCGCAGCCAAGGGGCGAAGCTGGCAGAAAGGCGAATCTTAGACCCCATTAGTAAAGCTCTTCTCTGCCTAGCCTCTGCTAATGGGGTTCTGGGACTAGAAGCTGTTTATTTTGGAAGAAACAGGGGGACAAAGGGGGATTTGGGTCACTTGCAGATTTTTCTTTTTCCTGGGTGAATTTACAACAAACATGAGAACTGGAACTGCAGTGTAAATTCACCTTATTTTATATTCACTTATAACCTTTACTAGAGGTTACTTAGCTTAGTTATATCCCTTTCCATCTACTTACACACAAGGAATTTGCCTTTTTAACCACAGTGTTTTAACTGAAATTTTGGGGCAAACATGCCAAGTCTTTATTAACCCCAGCAGTATAATTTCTCATTACAAGACTGATTCAGAGGAAACAGCGTTGCTAAAACAGCTACTGAGTCCCAGCAAAAATGACAGTTTTCCTCAATCAGTTCCTTTTGTGACCTTGATCTGAACCTTAATCTGTTTTAGCAAAATTCTTTTTATTAGCCATTCATACTTAATCATACTGCTAATTTTCCTGTTTTTAAACTATCAATTTAAGGCTGCTTTTTCATGTAACTAATCAAGGCTGATGTATGTTATTTTGGCTATGATTTCTAATAATTATTCTTAAGAGTTTTTTAAGTCTCCATTTTCCATAGATAACTGTCAAAATTGTAGATAGGGGCAGAATGGCTTGTTTCTGTGATATTGCACATACAAGTCTGCTTTCTTATCTTTAGTGAAAATAACCATTACAAGCATTGTATGGGATATCTGAGCCTCATCTTCTTTTCTTTCCTAACATCAGCAGTTGGTTTTCATTAACATTATTGTTGCAGACGAGCATCATTGGAGGGAAGAAGGTTTTTAAGGATCAGGCTCCATCTGAGATATTTAGAATAAAAAAATAAACATATACTTGCAGCTGTCTCACAAAGATTGTAAACTGTTGTAGCTAGTGACTAGTGATTTTTCTTTGCCTATGATATTAAAGAACAGATTGTGTTACTATACTTATCTCTACCTTTACAAACAAATACACCAGGAAAATACGTTGAACAGAAGAAACCATGCTTGTTATCAAATGCTTAGCTACACTGACTACAGTTTTTTGTACTTTTTGGCAAAAGCCTCAAAACATATTGTGGCTTGATTAAGCTCTGAATTCTTTACAGTGTAAAGGGAGCCTTTTTGTGTCTGTAGTACGCACTCGGCTCTCCACCGAAGGCAGCAGTTCGCTGCTGTTACTTGCCATTCACACAGCTGCTGCACGGAGATCGCTCCCCCTTGTCCTGGGATTTGTACCCACCAGAAACGCTTCTCCCCCCACCAAACTGATTATCATCACGGCAGTGCTACGATCTTAAAAGCCTGGTACTTCTGATTAGGTTCTTGTTGAAGTTTGCGGAGTTGACCGAGTACCGGGGGCTTTGTGTGTGTGCAGCGGGGTGGTTGCAGGGCGTAAGACACATCCTCCCCAGTTACAGGTGCCACTGGAGCAGCACTTGGGGAGAAACTTCTCTCGCTGCATGCTCAGTGGGACTTTGTCAAATGATGTGCTAACATTCTCTTAGGAGTGAAGCAGATTTCTTAATTGCAAGTGAACTCAGTCTGACAGATAGGATTTTCTACCCTCAAGAGGAAGGAAAGCCAGAAACTTGGGGGTTTGGTTGATGGTTTGAGTTTTTTTCTGTGGGTTTATATTTTGGAGATGTTTTGTTGGGGTTTTGTGTTTTGGTTTGGGTTTTTTTGGTTGGTCAGGGTTTTTTTTTGTTTGTTTGGGGTTTTTTTTTGTTTTTTTGTGGTTTGTTGGTTTATTTTTTTGTGGAAGATGCTCAGATGTCTTGGTAATGGGTTCCTGTGCCAGATGGAAGGCAATGGCTGGAAGAGTAGACGAACAAAGACTCTTCACAATCTTTTTCCCTAATTAAATTCTTTTTTCTGTAAAAGTGTTTTCCCCACTAGATTGAAAGGATTGCCATGTATGATTGTTTAACAAACTACAGGTTAATTGTGTTATATTTATCTGTACAAAAATTAATGTTATATGTAAAAATGGATGAAAGTGCTTGAATAGTTCATTAATTAACTCAGCCCTATTGTTAGCAGGGTTGGCATTAGAGGAAAGAATAATGCCTTTTCAGTTCAAAACCTTCCCTCCCTCCCAATCCATTTTATCTCTTCTTGTCACTTCCTATTAGCTGATCATGACATCTTATCTTTTTCCTGAAGGGTGGTCCAGAAGATTACTTTGGAGCTCATGTAAGTGACACTCCAAGGATTGGCCGGCAGCAGGCTCAGCAGCCCCGGCCCCCGGAGCCATGGGATGTCATCCCCGTGACATGCCTGGAAACCCCAGCTCATCCCTCAACTGTCCAGTTACAGCAGCATCTCCGTCATGTTGCACTTCAAGTCTGTCACTGGCATGGGTTCACGCTCCTCACCCGGGAACCTTTCTCTGTTTTGCTGAGGACCGTATTTTTATTTTTAACACAGAGTCCTTCACATCAGTGGCAGTGAGGGTTTCTTTTGCAAGATGGGATTCTGCCCTAGGACAAGATGGCTGGGCATCATACTCCAAATGTACACACACGTGCTAAGAGAGGAGCTGTGCATGAAAGCTGCCTAAACAGTTTTTTTGTAATAAATGTGTTCCTTTTTCAGTGATTTTGAAAAGTCTTGGGCTGGTAGCTCTGAACACCAGCTCTGGTCTCTCCACTTTCACGTTGCTCTGTGGGAAGTAGTTTTTGGGAGAGCTCTGCCTGCCTGGAGGTGTCAGCTTGTGCCAGCAGCTTTGCCCCGTGCCAGCCACCCGGTCCCCAGAGCCCAGGATGCTCCCGGTGGGGGACACAGCCAGATCGCTCCCACCAGCTGTAGCCAGACATTATGGCTCATGCTAGAGGGACTTGCTGCCGGCACGGTAATTGCAGGCTAGCTAGATTTTTGCTGTGGTATTACAAAATCCCCCAGGGAAGCCCACAACTATGACCATTTACATGGTAACATTGTCAGTCATGAGTCATTTTCTTCCCCCTCTCTCTGTCTCTGTCTCTGTTTCTCCTCTCACAGACACACTCTCGCAAATGCAAGCACAAATCAACAAACTGGTAAATAAAATTTAAATGATGCTTTAGTGCATTTTCAGTGCTCTTTTTCTGGCTGAGTGTACAGTTTGATGTACTTTTTTTTTTGCTATACAGTGTAGCACAAAATGTATGGGCCACATGAATGTTGATAACTGGAATGATGACTTCTGCTTCATATTTTTTTTTTTATTGGGTTACCTTTGAGAGTACTTTAATTAAAAATTAATCAGCAAAACTAAATCTTAAAAAACAAATCTTTGTTAATATAATAAACGAGGAAACTTGTGGAGTGACAGATTCACTATTTAAGTTTTTTCAGCTGACACTCCTTCATTAATACTCCAGCTCCACTAAGCTAATTGCCTCCCTTTTCCTACACAACTGAATAAATGCAATGTCTATAATCTCACTGTATTGTACTGGTTACATTATCATAATTCACATGACTAAGTACTTGCACGTTCGGTGTCCTTGGCTCTGCATTCCTCTGTAAACCAACTTTCTTGTGTACTCTGAAATGTTCACTTTGATGCTTTTTTTTTTTTTTTAAAAAAAAAAAAGAGCATCTGCTAGAAGAGAGTTGGGAATATCACTGCAAAGTTGTAGGGTGCCTGAATTAAAGTTGCTATTGCAAGACAAATGTGGCCGATTTATACATGCATCCTGCTCATCCTGAGCAACATCACTCAGGAGATCGCTGCCGAACCACACACTGTCTCAGGCAGGAACGGATTTGATTTCCACCTCCCACCCACCACCCACCCCTGCTTTTGTCATTCTCTCTGCAGCATGATGCATGAGACAGGGTTTGTGTAGCTGGTCCTGTGTTTTCAGCTAACAGGCAGGGTGAAAGGGCAGTACCCTGAAACATAGCAGGGCTCAGCTCAGGTGATCCTGGGGAATGTCAAAACTGAGGATGCAGGTAGAGTAAAAAGCAGGTAAATTTGTATATCACAGTGGGTGTCTGGATTAAAAATTTGGATGGGGTGACCAGATCTGTGTGGCCAAATGTGTGCTGAAGACACCGCTGAGGACACGTGACCATGAGTTTGGCGGTGAGGCCTCAGGTTTTGCATTTTGTTAGATTTATGTTTGTGGAGTGAGCAGAGGTTGAATAATTTATGGTGGTGACCACTTAGATGCCATATGTCCTGGTTTTTTTAAAGCAGTATGCTTTTTTTTAATACACAAAAGGGAACAGACACTGAAGCTGAACTTTCTTCATTTTATTCAAGAAAAGAATATTTAAAAATGCTTGGAGTAAAGGCAGCCCCTTCTGTACAATTTGAATCTGCACTAAACTTGACCAGTCAGCATCACTCTGTTTTTGTAATGAAAAGTAAATCCAGAGTGGTTGCACAGTGTTGCACACAAGAAGAAACAACAAGACTTTTACACCAGTCTCAGTAAGAGAGCACACTTTAGTGCAGTTGTAAAGTTCAGTGAAAGCATATTTCGGTCCACTGTTTAAAAATGCTTATTTAAAAAAATAACTTCTCAGTTCCTATCCAGCAGTATACAAATGGCAGTCTTGATAACACAGACAAATTTTTGTAGGTGGTTAGCACTGTTGTTTCTGTGACATTACACTGTAAATATTCTATTGTCTGTTTTATTTTGCCGTGAGAAAAATGAAATGCTCGTGTACTAGGAGTTCACATGTCCCTTTAAGTCTTAAAATATGTTAATTTTACATGCCAAAGTCTTAAGAAGTGTTTGACTGCCCATGGCTTTTGTGTGCATCTCCAGATGGCAGATGCCATTTTGTGTTTCACATTAATTGAGTAAATTTCCTTGCTCTTTGTACATATTGCAGAGGAAGCCATTCTCTGCTTTCAATAGGACAGAACAGCTCTTTGGCATCAAACCCTTCTGGTCTGGTGGTACTAAAACTGTTTTAAGGTGGAATTCTGAGAACAAGCTGTTGGCAATACAGATTTCCTCTATTGTAGATGAAAGTCAGACGGTTAACAGTTATCTTAGAAATATCTTGAAGGTGTTTCCTGGTGAATTGTGAAACAAACCAGTTAGGATAACCTCAGGGGCTGAAGACATAATAAGATGTATGTTTTTTCAATATTCATTTAGCTAAAGGAAAAAAAAAATCTTTCATCTTGGAGGGCACTGTTTTTCATTCATTTTTTTGCCAGTTTTATTTTTCCCCCCTCTCACTTTCTAGATGCTAAAAAACAAGCCTCAGGGCCTTTAAAATACTTCACTTTGTCCAAATGTTAGTGTAGTTGCAGAAATTTGCAGTACTGCTTTTGTGGGCACAGGCAGTGAAAGAGGGTGTGATGGGGCTGCCGCAAGAACCGCCTGAGGTGCCCCATGGTGCTGTCCGGTGCTGGGAAGCAGCGACAGCCGCCCCACCGCTGGCACCGCGCATCCTCCCGTGTCTCCTCCAGCACCAAACCCATGGGGTCCTCGCCGCACCGCTTGCCTGAGCCACCCACCAGCCTTCCCCAAGGTACCTCATACGAGGGCGTTTTGAGTTTGAAAGCTGTGGTGCTCAGGGTAAAAAGGCATAGCAGTTGTATAGCTAAGTGTGACCCAAGTCCAGATGAATTTCTATATGTAGGTTATAGTATTTATAAAAGTTAGACGTTTGTGAGAAGGAGAATTTATGCACAGCAATGCTTTGTAAGTGGCTTAACATGTTTTTACACCAAGATAAAATGAGTCCAGCAATGAGATTTTAAATCACCCTTTTTAATTTTTTCTGTATGTTCTCTCTTCCAAACTCCCTGTAGAAGGGAGGCAAAACAAATATCCTGTCTGTTTGAAAAAGAATATAGAAGACAGAAGTTAATGCTCATCAAAGAAACCAAGATTATATGTCATGTTATTAATCAGATTTTTATCATGGTAAGTGGTGTCCAGATATAGTTGAAGTGGGCAGTGTACATAATAACATAATTATGGGTGTTATAGTGACGTAACAGCAGCAGGAGCTCGGCTCCTGACTCCTTTGTTTTCCATTCACACCCACCATGATCTACTGCTATATTTAGTTGTTTTTCACAGTGCTACCTAATACTGTCATCCCAAGTATTTTTTTTTTTAAGTAAAAAAATAAAGATAAGACCATATTGATTTTCCATGGAAGCCCAAACACTGGAATCTTTTCTTGCAGATGAAAATTCAAACTGAGGAGAGGGTGGGGGTTTTTTTTGTTTTGTTTTGGTTTGGTTTTTTTTGTAGATTATTGTCATCTTTTGTGTGTGAAATGCAATTGCAGTTGGGGCAAAGCAGCAGCTGGTAGGAACCGTCCCAGTTCCACTGCCTTCTGCAGGCTGGGACTATCTGTGTCGGCTGAGGAGCTGCTCCAGACAATTTAAGGCAAGCTCGTGGAGCATGGAAGAACTGAGATTATTACATAACTAAGTGGTGTTTGGGGATTTAAATAAAGGAAGTTTTGACTGCTGAATTGCTGTACTTTAACAGTTCTCAGTCTATCATTTTTGGCACAGCTTGTTTGCGTGGGCTTGCAGTTCCAAAGACACCTGAAAAACACCCGTGTGCTTCTCGTGTAGCACTGGCACAGTGCAGGGCAGCGGAGCTGGGACCCTGGGAGGCGCTGGCAGCAGGCGGCATTGCATTCTGCTCACACCCCATCGTAACCTAACTTCCCATGCCCAGAAGTTAGGCATTGTGATTCTCCCAAAAGAAAAGATCTCATTTTCAAAATACAGCTTTTGTGGTGAGGTATACCTGCTGTGGTGAACTAATTATTGGTATGTGGGTCTGTGTGATGCCTGTGGGCATTTTGCTTTGGCCTGCAACAAGAAAAAAGGAGGTTTAATGCCTCACGGAGCACTGCTTTTTCCTTCTATGTCCTTGTTATCACAGAACTAGCTCCTGAATTAAAGCACAGGCTTTGTCAAACACCACCAAATCAAGTATGCCGCGAGTGAAGCTCGCAATGCGAACATCAGAAGTGTCTTCTGTGTTTAGCAATATAGGAAAGTGTAATGCTGTTATAAAGAAAAAAAAATGCTCTCAGGAGTCCCGGACTAGATGAAGCCACAAGTCCAAGAGCCCTGGAAGGATGTTGCTAGCCAGCTTTACAATAGGTTTATTCAGCAGGAGTCAGCAGGGTTGCCTATCTGTGTTCCTGTAGTCAAAGCTCATTCATTCTGTGTAACATAGGTCAGTTCTGGTGAAACTATTGATATCTGTAGAGCACTTGCCCTACTGCTGTGATTTTTTTTTTTAAATAATCAGCACCGTAGTTACAAAGCTTTACTGGACTCCTGTATGTTGTATTTATTGCAACATCACAGCTCCCTCTTTCTTTAGTTGAGTACACATACTATGTTTTATGCAAAGCAGTGTAAACATGTGAACAAAGGTGGAGAGGGGTCTGTATAGGAAGAGCTTTCAAAATTACATCCTCTTCCCAAGATCTTATACAAAGTATTTTAACAGCAGACAAACAAATCTCCTCTCCTCAGCCTCAGCCTCAGCCTCAGCCTCAGCCTCAGCCTCAGCCCCAGCCTCAGCCTCAGCCTCATTCTTTGCATAAATTCAGTGACATATACTGAGGATATACCAGAATAAATAAAACACTGTCTGTCATTGCCTTCTCCTGGACCTTTTCTGATCACCTCAGCTCGATGTAGGAATATCACCAAGTCACTGTGTACTTGGGTATGTTTTGGAGCTGCTCACAATGGTGTGTTCTGGTTTTTGAGAAAGATGCGTGATGCCATGGGGAGCTGCCCAGACTGAGGTACCAGAGTGCAAGGCAAGAGGGTCACCTGTAGCCAGCCATGTAGAAGGCACCTGGTACATCAAATAACAGTAGCACAGTTGATTGATCTTTGTCTACTGTCAAGACAAGCACTTCTGCTAATGCAGTCTTCTATATCTAATGAGGCTTATGCTCAGCTTGCTGAAGATGAAGACAGAAGTTCCTAAAAAGCCCAATTTTAGTAGTCACATTCAAGCGGAACTCCCTTTTGCCTCATCAGGCAATGCAAAAGGCTTAGAGAGTAAAACAGGAGATTAGGATCTTGGACAGAGGAATGTTCTTCCTCACTTTGCATGGCATGTGGCAGACCACTGCCTCAGTATCCCTGACTTCATAGTGTTGCTTTCTTTCCCCAAAAAGAGTTGTCTGACTGAATTCAGAAGCATGAATGAGGCTCTCATAGGTCACAATGCTTAAAGCCAGAGCAATGCCTATAAATATGTAAATGAGAGTTTTACTTTATCCTGGGAAGGGCTGAAACTTTCCTCAGGAGACTTCCTCTGACTTCAGGACTGGTTTCAGTAAGTACCCTTGGCAATGCAAAATGGAAGTGCATGAATAAATGAACTGGAAGATGTACATGTAGCTCCTGCCACTCCCCAAATACCTTTCCCAGCTCTGAATGCAACACAGATTTTAATCATGGAGCAACAGATGATTGATGGATGATTAATAGCTAATTTGCGAGATTCATTTAACTTCATTTTACTTATACACCGTATGTAGAATTAGTCAAGGCTTGTAGAGGAAAGGAAGTGATGAGCCATTGTTCCCATTAAATTATAATGACAGCCTTCCTCATCACTGTATATTTATTATGTAAGAAAAGGAAATGTCTAGTAAAAATCTGTATAGGTTAATAACACCTTCATAATATAGTCCCTCTTTTCTATTGACTTGAATAGCCCTCCTACTGACTTTTACTGGATTATTAGAGTTAATTACATCAATTGCAATATAATTGATTCTTAAATACTATGTAGGAACCTCATACAATTATGGAAAAACAAAAGTCATCTAGACATCTCCGATCAGAAAAGATTTGGAATTCCTGCACATTTAATTCCTGATAATCACCAGTCAGTTTGGACATTAAGATTGCAGGGTTTCTTGTTTTCTTTCTGTTAGGTTTTGACAGAATTGATAGTTTTACAACATTTAACTCAGTGTGCATGGAAATATAAGATTAAAGAGACGAATGTAATTTGCTAAAATCGTTACTTCATCTCCTAAAAGTGAAATGTATTACCTGCCTGTCTAGATTAAAATACAACTTACGCTCACACATGCATGCTCAAGAGGGAAAAAAACCCCCAGAAATATGTATTTATCATTCAAGGTTGCAATCCTTTATCCACAGGTGCAAGCGTTCCTACAGATCTTGCTTGCTAAAGTCACCAAGGGCCTTCAATGTAATGACATGAAGCAGAGCTGAACACTGATCTCCAGAGGGTAGGAGATCTATGCATTATTTCACTGAGTAACTTTGACATAAAAACGGTTTCTAAAGGATGGTCCTGTATTCCAGATAAAGATTACAGACCATTCAAAAGAAGGTGCTTTAAGATAAACCCTCTGAGGCATGCTACAACATTATTAAGCAGCAGTTCAACTTTAAAGCAAGTCAGACGTAACATTTTTTGTGAGTCTGTTCTTGGCCAGGGTCCCCTGTGGTACCAGCGTAGGAGATGTTAGTCATTTTATTTTTTTTTCTAGCCGGCTTTGTTACGGTTCTCCAGTGGCCTTCTAGGAGCCGTGCAGCATTTTGTGAGAGTGAGTTTGCTTTGTGTTTGTGCCTAGATTGTGCAGCTGAAGTCTTCACAAGGTAAATTCAACAATCTTTATGTTGCTCCATTAAATGTCCTCAAGTCAATTCAGTTGTTATGGGGATATCACTTCAGAGTTCCAGCTGAGCAATATGTGCAAGTTATTATTATGCGAAATAATAACTTCTGTTACAGTTATTATTTTTAGTATTATTATTAATATTTTTTGCTTTACAGCTTAATGCACGCACTTAACCACACTGCAGCAGCCGGCTATCAAAGGCTTCCCTGAGGAAAAATTAAGCACTTAGAGTAATAAATTATGAAAAGACTACGTCTAAGGGCACCATCCACCTTGTTCTCACACCCGCTTTAAGTGTTAAATAAATCATAACATCCTGTTCGTCGTGCCATCAGTAGGGGTTAAATAAGTCATTGTAAATGAGCTTCAAATCATAGGACGTAGCTGGCTTCCAAGTGTTTTGTTTGCAAGGAGAAACAGCTCCAGGCCTTTTGATAGTTCGGGTCTTTAAGGAAAGCCTTTTTTCCATTCCAACTACTTCCTGTTAATGTGGAAATGAGAGGAAATGAACATTAAGCAGAAGGATGGGCCCATCCTTTTCCAGTCGTGTGCCTAATTTGTCAGGTGCAATATTGGCACCTGGAGGCTTGTTTTGGCTCCTATTACATCCTTGCTGGGGAAATATCAGAATACGTGTAACGAACGGCATGGGACTTCAAAGGGTTTTTGTTATAGGGAGAAAGAATAAAGGCTGGCGTCATTAGAAAATGCAGAGTTGAATAGCCCAGTTTGTTTGCTGAGTGTAAGGGTTATAAACAGCAATAAGTTAAAAAACAGAAGAGGAAAATATGTGACATTTCATTCTAAACCTAGCTGTGACCATTAAGCATGTAAAGGGAAGTAGACCCCGTAAAATTCTTCTTGGGAATGCCTTGAACATGTTCTTCGTACTTCTGAATCTTCATGTAAAATGCCTCATTGTTGAGGACTTGTTGGCATGTACGTGCATTTCAGTAGGAGGCATAAGTGTTTTGTGGTAAAATTATTTATGGCTTTTGAGTTACAGAGATGGCAAAGCTGTTGTAAGGGGCTCTGGATCGTAGATCAAAATCTGCAAACTTAAGATGCCAGAACCTGCCTGGTGTCTTTACTTCATGCTGAACACCGCAGTCATACTTTCTCCTTTGGGACCTTTCTTGGATTAAAGAACTGCCCAAGATTAGTAAGAGTGCCCATGCTTGGCCAGTGTATTAGCAATGCATCTCTCTGGCTGGATCTGGAAAAAAAAAAAAAAAAAAAGAAAAAAAAAAGTGTTTAAGGCTCCAGTAATGGAAAGAATGAGACTGAAGCAGAACTTATTTGCCACTAATGTTCTGAACTGTGAAGTGACTAGGGTTGGTTTGGATTTTTAGAACTGAGTAACGTTTTGGACCAAAGTGACCATTCATGTGCCACTTTTTTCAGTCATGAATTGCAATTAATTAGCATTTGGGAGTGGGAGGAGGGGAGACAGTGTAGCTAATTATTATTTCATTCAGGTAAAACCATGGTGAATCAAGCCATGAGTAATATATACAGATCTGCAACTGTTCTGAGAGCAAATCCATTCAGATCAGTGAAATGAGATAATAGACTTGGGAAATCCAGCTGCTGTGCAGATGTTGGGTGGAATTTTCCAGGGAAAAGCAGTTATGCCATTTTTCGTGCCTGATTCTGCATCCTTTGCTCAGGAGGAGGTCTCGCTTGTTGCAGAACAAGTTACCGCAGAGCAAGCAAACCCTGTGCTGAGGAAACATCAGTGGGTTTGGGATTCACTGATCCCTTTCTCCTAGACTGGTTCAATTTGGAGACGTTAGATGGAAGTCTTGAGGCCAAGCATCCAGGGTCGGCTCTTCCCTGTGAGCAGGCAATATACTGTGTATCATTTCAGCCATCCTGGGCTTGCAGGTGGTCTCAATTTGACTGTAGAAGGTGGCTGTGTGTTTTGGAACGACTATTTCTTCACCTGAGCGTTGTCAAGGTGATCAGTCATTTACTTGAAAATCTTTTGCAGCCATCAAAGATTTCTTTTTTATGCTTTTCTGACTTACACGGGGCATTAGATCAGTAGAGGAAACACAAGAGTGACTTGATGGCAATTCTATCTTGGTGCTGAGGGCACTTCACCACCTTTTTTTGTCAGAGCCAGTGGTTCTTGGCCTTCATCTTCTTGAGAGGCTGCTGACTGACCTTTTGTCCAAATCCCCCCAAGAAGAGGCTTCTTTGTCATAGAATCATATAATAGTTTGAGTTGGAAGGGACCTTTAAAGGTCATCTAGTCCAAATACCCTGCAATGAGCTGGGACATCTTCAACTAGATCAGGTTGCCCAGAGCCTTGTCCAACCTGAACCTCTCCGGGCAACCTGTTCCAGTGCCTCACCACCCTCATTGTAAAAAAGTTTCTTCCTTATATCTAGCCTGAATCTACCCTCTTTTAGTTGAAAACCACTACCCCTTGTCCTGTTGCTACAGGCCCTGATAAAAAGTCTGTCCCCATCTTTCTTACAAGCCCCCTTTAAGTATTGAAAGGCTGCAGTAAGGTCTTCCTGCATCCCTCTCTTCTCCAGGCTGAACAACAGCAGCTGTCTCAGCCTGTCCTCATAGAAGAGGTGTTCATTCCATCCGATCATTTTGTCTAGGGAAAGAAATCTTCTGTGGATATGCACACAACAGCAGTAGCACATACTGTGTGATGGCTTCAATGCCAGGGTTCTGCAGCAAAGACGAGTTGGTTTAATCTGGTTTGGTTGCACTGTAAGTGGCCAAGTACTGCTCATGAGATGTGTCTTGTTGACTCAGCGGTGAGGGCGGGAGATCGTTAGCTACAGGAGAGGTGCAAAAGAGGTTGGAGGCAAGAAAGAAGAGGAGCTTAGTAATCCTTTACTCTCACCCCCAGAGACATTTCTGCTGTTTGTGGCCTAATTTATGGTAAAATGCAAAACTACAAAAAGCCAAAAAAACTCTGAAATAAGTGCAGGATTGTCCTATATATGCTTATTTATATATATGTAACAACCTGAATGGAGGTTGTAGTGACATGGGTGTTGATGTCTTTTCCTGAGTAAGAAGTGGTAGGATGAGAGGAAATGGCCTCAGGTTGTGCTGAGGAAGGTTTAGATTGGATATCAAGAAAAAATTATTTACCAAAAAGGCTTATCAAGCATTAGAACAGGCTGCCCAGGGAAGTGGTGGAGTCACCATCCCTGGAGGTTAAAAGATGTGTAGATGTGGCACTTAGGGACATGATTTAGTGGTGGACTTGGCAATGTTAGACTTATGGTTGGACTCAATCTTTTCTAAATGATTCTGTGATTTCCCTCTAATAATGTTCTCTACTCTCCATTATCCCAGAGACACCAGGAAGGATTAATGCTGCAAAAGACCTGAGTGGCCTCTCTACCCCCACAGATGACCATTACGCTGATAGCTCTGGAACCAGTTTGAGGTATGTACATTGCCAGCATACTGCATGATCTGGTTAATGGACTTGTTTTGTAGTTTTTGAGCTTAATTATGTCACCCTCTACAAGCCCAGATGCCATGAATTTGAGGAATGTGTAAGTCATCCTCCTTGTGGATGGGTGAAAGAGCTTTGCAGGGGGAATACAACCTTGCTCTGGTGACATGTTCCACTTTGCACTCATCTCTGAAAGAGATACGACTTCTTCCTTTGGTATACCTCCTGGGATATAATTTCCTATTGCACCAAATATTGCATTTTTCTGCAGTTCCAAGGAACACAAACTAATAAATCAAAATAAACAGGCTTTGGGGGGCAATCCTTGATATCTACAGCAATTATCAACTACTTATGTTCCTCATGTCTGTGAGTTCAGCCAGGATCGGTGTGCTCCTGACATGCCATTTGCACGGCCCAGGAACAGTAGCATTCAGCACTTCCTTTTCCTTTGTTTTAGAGAATTACAGAGCAGGTCGTGTGCTTGTGCAAATATAGCCGGTTTCTCTCCACTCTGGTATCTTTTGTACCGTATGTATAGCTTTGATAAGCAGCACATGTGTCTGCTTCCCGGCTATAGTGTTTCCACTCTGATCTCAGGAGTGTAGCTAAATCAATATATCCTTTGTGATGTGCAGATGGAAATAATCTCCAGAAAGATGCATTTCTGAGCTTTGCCCAGTACGTATTTATTTGAGAGGTACAGCTGGTTTGTGGAAAGGTACAATCCAAGACCATATGGGAGCACACTGCTAACTCTGCTCAAGCAGCTTTACGCTGCTCTTGTGGCTCCCCCATGACCATCAGTAGGGCCTCTGGAAGGCTCCTTTGATGTAAAGGGATGCCAGGCAGGGTGTTGCTTCACCCCTGAGGGGCAGAAAGAGGGGCAGCCTGCCTTTACAGCCCCGCGTGCCCTGCCTCTGGCTGCCAAACCCTGCACCACACCTGAGGACCTTGCTAGCTGCCCCAGTATCAGGTTGCCTCAAGGTGCTCATCAGTTCTGCTCCCTGAACTGGACCAGGTGCAGACAGGCCATTTCCATCCTAGAATGGCCTAAGTAAGGTTTGCTGATGTGCTTCTGTCTACTACTTCTGGTTAATGGACCTAAACCCAGATTCCAGATCTCTAACCAGGTGCAAGGCTAAATGTTCCCATATTCCATGACTGCTTGGGGTGACACTTGGATTCAAGTTCAGTGTGCAAAGGTCTCTGGCAGACTCTAAGCTTCCCACCCTGTGGTAGAAAAGAATTAAATTTCTGATAATTTTGCTCAGTTCAAGCCCCTCTGGATGCTAAATGGGTAACACGCATCTAGTAAACTTACATGGGCAATGTGAAAATGCTGTTGTTTTTCAAAGGCTGGCACTATAAAAAATTACATTATTTGAATCAGAATACCCGAGTATCTAACAAATCAGTCACACCTGTAAAAACACAGGTTCATTATCAATACCTGCATCATTAATGACACGCTACCAATAAAATATTGTATGAGTGAGATTCAACTAACCAAAGAAGAGAGGTGGGGTTTTGGTGGGTTCCCCCTCAGCCGCTAGGACGAGGCGAATGGTGCCCCATTTTCTCTCCATGGATGGTGCAGGGAGCCCAGGGCAGGGGCAGGCGATGACGGCGGGGGAGCTGAGGGTGTTGCGGATGCCTGGCCCGCCAGCCCCCACCATAGGGAGGAGCGTCAGGCTGACACCTCACAGTGCCTGCAGGCGCTGTGGCCATTTGCTAAGAAAACTCATGTCTGTTTGCACACGTTTATTCACACATGTTTTAAAATGCAATTCCCTCGTGCAAGACAGACTGAACATCTGAGTTCTGGTTCTTCCCAGAGCAGTTTCACAAGGAACTTGTGCTTTCTTTCCTGGAGTCGACATTTTGCATAGGGAAACACCCATCTCATTTACAACCCAAATCCCTCCTTCCTATACGTACTCAGATGTTCAAGCGGATAGTTCTCCATGAATAAAAACTGTTGTGATTTTAGCTGACAAGTTGAGATTCCATACTGGAAGCAACCCTGGCAAGCTCACCTTTACCTGCTGAATTTGGACAAATACTCCCAGAATACTCTTTTCTCTGTCTCCTGCTGCTCGGATCACCATCTCCATGTTATTAAGGGCTAATTTTAAGTTGAGTCACAAATACTTTCCAAGCAAAAGCCATTGGTGTGCTGGAGTCAGCTGGGAGCTGCTCCTCCTCCTCCTCAGTGAGGTGAGGTGAGGCGAGGCAGGTGCGGCCCAGCGCCGCCATTTCCCTCCCCAGGGAGGGCACTGCAGGCTGCTGGAAGCCTCAGGTGCCATTTTGTGCCATGATGGAGGCGTTAGAGGCCGTGCTTTCTCCCCTGCAACATGCTGGGGTTGTTGTGTGTATCTACACCAACTTTCACTGTAGTATGCCTCGAATATCCCCTGAAGATCTGACAGGGAGTGTATTTTGCTGTGTGAGGAGCACCTCAGCCCCCTGAGAGGAGGAGCACGCATGGTGGTGGTGGCCCTGCCCCTCCTGCAGTGCCATGTGCCCCCAGACAGGGTGGTCCCCATTGCACAGGCAAGATGCTGTGGTGTGGTATGGTTATGTGGGCTTTCCTAAGGTCGGGCATCAGTGAGCAGCAGGGCTCTGGCATCCCTTTGCAGCTCTGCTGTTTGTAATATGTATTATCAGCGCTGCTATAATGCTCGAAAATGGCTGCTTCTTTCTGAATAAAAGGAAAGTCGCTGCTCGTATCTCAAGGATAAAAGCCTGTCTGGCTGGAAATCAGTGCAGGGTGCTGAAAATGGGTAGAGCAGCTGAGCCAAGCACGGCGCTGTGTCCCCAGAGATCAGCACTTCAGCTCCCCAGAGCAGAGGCTGCTGCTTTGGCACGAGTGAGACGGACCTCCCCTTCCCCTCGCCATTGCAAGCAGCCACAGAAAACCTGACCCATTCTCCAGCATGGGGCTGCCTAGGCTAGCCAAACGCTGCTGAGCCTAGCCCTGGCTGACCACGATGATAACCAGCCATATGTCTTGTTTTCACGCCCTTACTATTGATTTGTCAGCTCTGCCTCCTCTACCAATCCAGCACAAGAAGGTCCCATTCCTTCACCTGTATTTATCTGGCCTTCCTGAAACCTGTGATCCTATTCTCTGCATATTACCTGTGATACAGCAGCAGAAGGTTTCAGGATGTCTTCAGGAGGTTTTAGGGTGAGGGCAGTAGAGTGATGGTGTTGCAGGACAGCCTGGGAGGAAAGGTACCTCACCCAGGAGGAGAGGGAAACACAACAAATCCTGTCCGATTTCATGGTAAAAAGGGACAGTGTGAAATGGTAATATTTTTATTCTGTTGCCAATGTGTGAATTTTGCAAAATGTGGGGCCTGCCCTCTGAAAGGTATTCAGTGTCCTTCAAGATACCATTTCAACAAGCTCATCCTCCAGGACCATGTCCTCACTGGAACTGTGTGTCCATGCATGCACACTCCCCCAGCACAAATCAAAAATCCTTCCTTTTAACAAATTCACAGAGCTTCACAAAAACCTATGGGAATATCTGGTTTTGCATGCAAATATTTACCAAGTAAAAATGGATACTTTTCCACAGCTCCTAGTGCTAGGCTTCTTCTGCAGAGAAACTGCCAACTGTACATGCATGCTGGTTTGGCACCGGGACAGCACATTCCCTAGAGAGTAGAACGAAACCACAAACTCCTTTTGCTTGTGAACCCCTTTCCACAGAGCAGGTGAAAGCATGCTGAACTCACCCTTGCCTCCTAGCTTTGCTGTTTTCTAAATGTCATTTGAAAGTCTCGCCCCCTCCTCCCTCCTCCCCCTGTCCCCAGTTTTATCCCTCTTTCAGGAGGCAGCCATCAGAAACAAAACCACAATGCGGGGCTTGGCTGGCTGCGTGCATTCAGCAGCTGCTCTGTTCCAAGTTCTGGGCAAGCCACAGCTATCCAGATTCCCACTTGTCCTATGTCTTCTGCCTCAGTTGCAGTACAGCATCTTGAGCTAGAAGGACCACTAATTGACCAGCTTGGACGGGTTGCCAGCACTGCAGTACAGTCAGCCTGCTGTCCCCAGTTGTCTGTGCTTTTCCCCCCTTCGCTACACTTCCAGCCCTTCCTGATCCAAAGCTTGTGGCATCTTCCAAGTCCTCCTTGCATTCAAGACTCTAATTCAGCATGTGGTATGCTGTGCTTTTCCAGCAGGCTGCTTTTTGTCATTATCTCTCTACCCAAGTGAATGTTCAGGATGGGTATGTTCTTTCTTCAATTATTGCAGAGAACTAAAATGTAAGCAATAAATGCTAAAGCCAGATTTTTCTAATGCAAAACATCAAGCAAAATCTTTGTGTTCTCGTATAATTATTCCAAAAGAGTTACAAGCCTGGAAATAACAATACAATTCTCTATCTTAAAATATGAAACAGTGTTTTCTTACAGGATAAGATAAGAATGTGATTTAAGTTTGCTTTAGCGCATTTCTTCACTGTGTTGTGCTGACATGATTGTTCAAAGAAATTGTGCTTTTGGAAGGAAAAGGTTAAAGTTTGCTACTGATATTCATCAGGAGATGGATATTTAATCTTTAATCTCTTGTTCTAGGCCCCTACTTCGGATCAACTCATTATCCCGAATAAACGATGTGTCATTCCCATTATTTATGTTTCACTGCAGCCAAAGTATCTGGACCTCGTTTTGGTAAGCACCATTCATTTCGACCCATTCAGTATTAATCTCCCTTCTAACATCTTTCCTGTCCTATGTGCTGTCCCCTATTTGCTTTTATGTTTTCCGCAGAGTGTTTATAAAAGGATAATCTTTTACAAAGCAGACAGAATTTTTGTGTATAAACTGCTCTGTTTGAATGCCTCATTGATATACCATCTAAACTGAAGTGTTCAGCAAGATTAGTGCATCCACTGAGCCACTGAACTGGGTAAAAATATGGGAACTGCTCCTTTCTTTATAGCGAGAGAGGATAGCTAATGATGCCATCTTCTTTTAAATAGGATACTTTTAGCAGATGGACTCTGAGAATATGAATACATTCCACAAATAAAAAATAATCAACAAAGGAGGTGGCTTATAGTGACAAATAAAAGGAGAAAAAGGCATGGAATGTATAGATTATGTAAAGACCTCGAGCCAGCTTCCATCTTAGTGAAACTGGTGTAAATGCAGAATAATTCAGTAAAAATGATGTGAATTAGTGGGGTTTTTACATCATTGTTGCTCACATCAGGATCTGGTCTTTTTGTATTGCAATTGCAGATGACTTCAGCTAGGATAGGGACTTGCAATGCCTTGAAATGCAAATGATACATTTTTCTCTTTCTCATGCTGATATAAATTTGCAGTGAGAATGTTTTGGGCATGATCCCCTCCTTTTTTTACATGAAATAACTAAATAAAGACTGCCTGGCACATATAACGTACACTTATTTCGTCTGCCTCCTTTGCAATGTGTATCTAGTGACATCGGGTGCCACTGACACACCCTCTGAGATGCTGACACTTTATGTTAGAAGAACACAGTATGCAAGTGAATCTGTGCCCATATTCCCACATTTAGACGGGAAAAATCCCAAACAGACATGTGGTACTATCATTTGAATGGCATAGATTCTTAAATACATTTGTCACTCTGTACACTTGCCAGCTTTTCTTTGAAGATATAAACCACCAAAACACTCCAAATTTTATCCATCATGACTCCGTCAACATGTAGCACTGTTTAGCATGTTATTTTAGTTAAATTGCACTATTGTTGTCCATCTATTATGACATAAACTAGGATTGGTGCCCTTGCATTAAAATGAAATGAAAACTGTAAGAAGGAGTTGGGAAAAAGAAAACATTGAGAAAGTTGTGCCATTCATTTAGCAGCGAAGGAATGTGAGGGGGGATATTAGAGAGGCAGGAAGCACAAAAGGTGTCAGGCACCCATAGTTCCAGCTTTAAAAGGGTTCGCTCGTGTTTACAAGGGGCTGCATGCTGGGCATGGTTCAATACCACCACCTTTGGGGACTGTGCGTAGAGAGGGATGAGACCTCTCTGGATGGCTCCTCTTGTCATTTTTAATTCACCTCCCCCACTGATATGACCCAGACCTGACTTCTAGTAAGAAAACACTGTCCATGGCTATTTCTGGAGTCTGTCAACACCACTGCAAGGTTAGTGAGAGCAGTTTGTGGGTCGGGGACAGAGGTAACCCAGCTTATACCCAGATTACTGAGTTGTCATTACTCTTTGGAGATAGTCCATGTAATTTAGTACACAGAAGCAGTCTCAAGGAAATAATTGCCTGTTCAGTCCTAAGAAGACTGGTAATAAGAAAATGAGTCTGTCAGTTTCTGGTTGCCATTAGCTGAGGTTAAAATCTTTCTATTATAGCTGCTATCCAAGTGCCCTGTGCATAGTGGGTGGGTGGTCTCATAGAATCATAGAATCAATTAGGTTGGAAAAGATCTTTAAGATCATCAAGTCCAACTGTTAACCCAGCATTGCCAAGTCCACCAGTAAACCATGTCCCTAACCCTCTCAACACAGGAGAGAAAAAATCATCACCATATTTGGCAAAAATTGGCCTACTTACTGGGGTGATCAACATTGCACTGGTCTGGAGAGAGCTATTCTTTCAGTGTTAGGACCACTGCTCTCTAAACTTCTGTGTTTAGTGGTCAGATCTTTTGTAGAAACAAGTGCGGTTCCCACTGTGCTGCTGGGGGCCAGGCATCTGATGGTGTAAACCAGAAGAGATCTACCAACAGACCCCTGACAATTTCTGATGTTTTTCAGCAGTGGAGATATAATGTACATAGTAAATGAACACAGCATTTTTTCTTCCAAAGGTGATCAGACATTACTGTCCTGGACTAAAAGTTTTAGTGAAAGAGCAGTGCTTGTAAGCGTAATTTATTGCCTAGCAGTTTTGTGTGATGAACCACCATGTTCCTGGAAATCCCACAGGAAAGAACATGTTTCTAGGCACCAAAATCATTGCACAAGTGATACAGAGGTGATTTGTGCCAAGGCAGGGTGTCCATAGCTCTGGAATGTGTCAGACTTGCTTTACATGTGCAGGTCAACCGCACGGTGTGTTGCATTAGCTCAGATCCAGGATGTGGCAGCTCTGTCACTTCTGGAGTCATCATGCTGGCAGCTCTCATTCAGACAGGGTTTTCCCAAGCACTGAATTCAAGTTAGTGAAGACCTAATGAAACAGTTTTTGGAAAATACTGGTAAACAATTGTAGGTGCACCAGTGTGGGGACAAATTTCTGGATGATTTATTTGCACTTAATTAACCTATTCTCACTCTCTGCAGGGGAATTTCTCTCTGCCTGACTATGTGGTGGGACTGGGATGAGCCCACCAGGTGTTCAGTAGACAGATTTGTGGCACTGGGTCTGTACTAGAACAAGGGAGACAAGGGGAGGATGAGTGAGAGAGGACCAGGGACAGACTGAGGGAGGTTCAGCTGGGTGCCAACAGACCTACTTTCACAGGTAAAGCAAAGAGTCAAGGAAGTAATAATAAAAGTCCTAGGCTCTCATGCACAGTGCCCGTGCAGATTAACATACATAGGAAAATCAGAATGGGCTGGCCATAAACGTGCAAATAGAAGACCGAATAAATAGACACTGAAGAGGAGAGATGATATGATACAGTATGATACAATACGATATGATATGATACAATGTGCCTCTTTTGCACCAGGCATTGGACGTGGCTTCATGGTGTGGAGGTGATCCTTGTTGGAATAGTCTTTGCCATAAGGAAAGGATCATGTCTAGCACCAGGATACTCTAGTGATGTACCTGTATCCTCCTTGCATTTCTCACTGCTGATTAAATACCTCCATGCTGTGAGGCAGGAGAATGAACAACCGATGTGGGTGGGCTAAGCTGTTTTTTCCCACAAAGTCCCTGTTATGACTACATAAGGAGATAGGATGTCCATGTGGAGGCTGTGTGCCACTCTCCTTTTTGCAATGTATGATTGTGGATAGCAGGAGACAGACCTGCTGTCAGTAATGGGGATTACTGAAAGTGCTCACTGCTCCTAATCTGGGAATACACTCACATACATGCTAAGCAATGCTGTGATCTGATCCTCACCTGTACTGGCATCCCTGCTGCTACTGCTGTGACTTTTATTAACACTCAGGATAAGGCAGTTCCCACGTCACTCATTCCATCCATCTAGTCCTAAACATGCAAAGGTGTAGGCAACGTGTCAGGGAAAAAGAAGGAAGAGGGAATGCTGTGGTGACAGTCGGTCATTAAAGAACCAGGCTATCCCATATCCTCTGAGGCATGAAATCTGTCAAAAGATAGTGTATTTTTAGGAGCTGACTGTAGACACTGATGCAGTCTATGTTGTTGGTATAAAGGTACAGAGATCTAGGCACTAACATGATTAATACCATGTCTCAACAAAAGGGATTTCCCACATTTATATTGCTCAGAAATAGCTTTCCATAAATTTGATATGAGTACTTGGCAAATAAAGCAGCCATCAAACACCAATAAAAATATGTTGTGATACCTGCAATATACACCTAAAGAAACAGAGAACATTAATATTTGAGAACTACTCTTCAGGTACCCATAAAAATTGGATGTTACGGAGACTCTGTCAAGGTAGAAAGGTTCAAACCTTAACCCAATGTAAAATGTGCATTGTAAAATTTCTTTCTTGTGAAAAATCAGGATTTCGCACTAGCAGCCTGGTTGAAGTGAGTGCTGACCAGCCAGGTGTCTCCAGCATGCCTGGGATGCATTTGCCCTGTCAAGCACATGTGGGAATCCTTTCCTTGTGGATTGGTCTGGTTTTCTGGCAGTGAGGGGCCATGTCCCTCTGGCTCCCAGTACCTGGGGCAGTGTGAGAGGCAGGGGATGTCCTGGGGGCAGAGGGGAGCGGCCTTTCTTTGTATGCATGAGGCAGGCGGTGCACGGTGTTGTCCTGCACTCAGGGAAATCTCTTTAAATAGTATTCCTCATAGGACACCATTTTTAGCTCCCCAGGCAGTGTAGCTCTGTTTGAGGGTCCAAGGGCTAACGAGTGCAAGTCCTTTTAAGGATCACCAAGTGGAGAGGCTGCCCTAGCTTCTCATCAGGATTGCACTTTTCTCTTATCCCCTTTTCTCTGCTCCCCCCAAGTCCCTCCTCTACAAATAAAAAGAAATGAAGCTCTTCCAGGGATTCTGCCTAGGATAAACAGCCCTGACCACTTTACTTTAAGAGAATAATTGGGAATGTTTCCTACAGATGCTGTCTGAGCACACAGAAATGCCAGAGTGATAGACACAGCTTAAATCCCTAGACTGTCGGACAGATAAAGATGGTCTGTCCCAAAATCTGCCTATCCCTTGTATCGCCATGTCAAAATGAAGCAGAAACCTTTCACACGTCATCACTTCTGTTAGCTTAAGTCCAGATCCTTGCACCCTTACTCATGGTTAGTAGTGCCTTACTGTAGAAGTAGCGCTACTGACTTCTCCAGGCCAGCTCCTGGAGGAAGACTCTATTTAAACCTGCAGCTGAGATCTAAGTGTCAAAGCTGCACATATCCTTAGCTACATTTAAGGCAGCACTACATTGTATATTTAATTAATCTAGAAAACAGTTTCAGCAAAATAAAACTGTACTTTTTACCTAGCTGTCTCAGTATGACTATGAGTACTTTGAGAGCTCAGATAAATAAATATGAATACACTAATAGCTCTTTTTATTGCCCTCACCAAAGAATCCTGTTACAGCTGTAAGGCAGGTTTTAAATCCAGAACAGACAGTTGTAATTGTGCTGCCTTACATACATAGCCCAGGCCACTCATTTTGCACCCACCATTTCACTTCATGGTATCATTTCACCTATGGGGACATTTCTGAACATTTGAATACATCCCTACACAAAGTGTTTTGCCAAGTGAGGTTTTTTGGACCTCATTTGGAAAGCCCCCAAAGATGTAACTTCTGGGTCTCTTCTGACTTAAGAAAAAAAATTTTGATGAAAGCTAAATCAGTTAACACCAAATTGGGTTGATAGGGGGATCCTTGTCTTCTCAGCTAACGGTATGAAACCAGATAAAGGGGTTGATTTGACAGCTGAATAGATTTCCAAAGTGGGGTCATTTTCTCCCATGAGCAAATAATATGATAAAGATATGCAAGGGTATGTGTGTGCCTTTCAACGGCAGGCAGAGTCCAAGAGCTTACTTATCTCTAAACAGCTTCTCTGGTGTCTAAAATAAAGAATGCAGAGTTTCTGAACATTCAGAGAGCAGATACTTTTTCTCTTTTGCCTTGAGTGACCAACCACACTAGGAGAACTTGTGGCCTTGTTCTTGGTAGTGCTCTGTGTTTTCATTAGGAGTAGAAACACTGCCAGCTTTCAGGAAATCTTCAGCACCACAAAGATTAAGCCTTTACGGTTTAACAGTGTAATCTTTGTAGTGCATCCACACAATATTCCACTGACCACCTCAAACTGAATTTATTCCACAGTTGTTGAAATATCTTGATGCACTGTTGTTCTTCTGGAGTTGTCATTATCTTTATGGAAGTCTATGGGGGAAAGAAATCAGATGGTAAATCTCTTAGGGACAAATTTATGGCTCCTTTGCACCAGCTGATATAGAGAAAAGTCTCTGGTTCTTCCAGACAATTAGTTTGTTTCAAAGGAGCTGACAACTCTACTATTCATTTACTGTTTCAGTTTTTATGGCAATGTTGTCATTCTCTCACTCTTTTTTTTCTTCAGCAACCATAAGAATAGGGAAGAAAGATTCTTGGACTGCATTTCTGTCATAGTGATCTCCTTTCTCTTCTGTTTTTGTTTCCTTTCCTTTCCCATGTCCATTTTGGCAGGTAAGAAGTTTTTGCATGTTCCACATCACCTAACCAACAGTAGAGTCTTGAGGTCTAGATGCGGAGGCTGTGAACCTACCAAGGATGAATTTCCTGGATACCTCAATCTTTTTTAAGGAATTAAGTACACTACCATTCACTGAGGGAGGGGAAGGTGGAAGGCAGTTGGTTAGTAATGGTATACAAAATCATTTAGCTCGAAATCGGCAGTGTAGCAACTGATAGCTATTTGCATCTGAAGGTTGCTACTGGGCTGTGTGAAACAAGCTTGTGGTTTCCATGCGGTTACTTGTGAAAAGTAGCACCAACACTGCATTCAGTATCACTGTTTTCATTCCCTCACAAAACGTCACCAAAAAGACAGATGCGTATTTTTCTGACCCAGCTTTTGGGAGTTAGTGAGAGTTCTGCCATTGGTTTCAGTGGCTCTGGATCATGCCAGAGTAGACAAGGAGCCTGAACTTCCCAAGAGCCAGGGAGAAACCTCTAGGGTCAAGGACAACATATGCTGCAAAACATTGCACTGCTCCTATCGGTTTTTAATCTAGCTCTGGTGTTCATCCTTAAATATGTTAGTAGTTGCTGGAAATTCATTTTCTAGTGGGTTACACTCAGTTAAAAGTGTTCTGAATAGCTGGAAATCCAAACATAACACAACAGTCCTTTCTCTTAGAGACATATTTTAATACCCATTGACAGCAAAACCATTACAGAATTCCATGGATGAAGACCAGGAAGGCAGAACAAGAAATGTAACCTTCTGATTTGTGAGTGGAACTGTATCTTCTTTAAAATGGTGTCACTTCTGATGCTTTACTTTGAAACTGAAGGCAATGTTTTAACACAATTTGCATAATCTTTCCATGTGTTTTATGTTGTGCCGTTACAGGGCTCTGCTGTGATGGCTAACTCCTCCAGCAGAAATTTTTGACCTACACACTTTTTAAAGAGTACCTAATTTCTTCTACTAGGATTAATCAGGACCTTTTCTGCACACTGTAAAGTTTTGCTATATTCCTATGCTTTTTGCAGAAATTAACTACTTAACATAGATTAACACCACTGACAGTGTGCAAGTTATTAAAGTAAATAACTAATATGAAGCTGACATAACTGGCATTATTGTGCTCCACTGTATTATTAAATAAAATACAAAAGAGCTGAAACAATCTGGAATGACTGAAGTAGGTAAATGACACCCAGAATTAAGTAGGTGACAAATGGGAGCAGTTCTTTCTCTCTCTCAGTGGGTGGCTGTGATTTGGAACAAGTGTGTAGCATACTTATATTGCTGTTTTCTGCGGTGCAAATGAAACTGGTGTGATGTTTTCTGGTACCTAGGAGGGGAATCGGGGCCTTGTCCCTGCAGGCAGAGCCCTGTTCCACAATGAATATTACTTTCATTGTGACATTTTGAAGGTACTACATGGTAATGACACATTGCTCCAGTAATTTTCGTACAATGTCTCTATGAGCTCTCCCCATCTGTCATGACAGCATTAGTCTTGGCATCTCTGATGAAAGAATCAAAATTAAAAGGGAGAACAAAAAGTCAATTTCTAATGGGTTCCAAATACCCATATCTTACAAGCGTAAATTAAATATTGCTCTCATCTTGCAGCCTTCCAGCCATATTCCATGGATAAAACCCTCAAAACTATTTAAAATTAAAAATCCTGTTAAAAGCTGAAATATATATAAAGTAAAATAATATTCAGCTGTTTAAACTAACCTGTTGATAGACTGTCAGCTGTCATTTGATTTGCACTTCATTTGAATTAATAAAACGTAAACCATAAGCATCATGATTTACAGTAATATAAAAGCTATTACAAAGGACCTTCATCATAAGCTTCTTTGTCGTAAAGCTATTGTATCTTACTTTCAATCACTGAACACTGTTAAAAACATTTCCTAATACAATTCCTTCTGATGCAACATACAAATTCCTTTGCTTCAAAGACTGACTATAGGGGCATGACTTTGAGTCTTTAGAGACAAATTAGAAGTTTCTTCTTGCATAAATAGTGTAATAAAAAATATTTTCATACTGATGTTTTTCATCTTTTCTTGAGGCTACACACACCCACACCCTAGCTCAGGTTTACCCACAGCCATTAAAGTATCTTTATGCCTCCTCCTTTATTGTAAATAACCCTTGGACAAGCAACATATAGTTACTCAAATAAACTGGTTTGTGTGCTCCTATGAAAAATGTCTTCATGAAAATGAAAAATGGACTTTATATTGCCCTCAGTTTCATATCCCCTTTTAAAGATTGTTTCTCCTTATCCCACATGTGCTGCTTTCTGGAGTTAACAATGCCATGAGGAACAAGCTGGAGCTGCCGGATACCTAATGCTACTTCCTTTGGGGTTTTCTCACCCATGGTGCAGGAGTAGTCTCCCTGGCTCGTCCGTCCTGTCTGGTTGTGGCAGTGTCACAGTTGCTCATAGTTGCATGTCATCCTGCTGTCTGGCCCTTGCAGCACTCCTGGTGCCCACAGGCAGGGATGCAAGGAGAGAACTGGGGACTGTCCAGGCACCACAAGATCCCTAAGATACACCCAAAACACTGGGCACTCCTGTCTGCCCACACCAGGGCTGCTAGCACATGTCCCAGTTGACCAGCTGGCACTGTCCACAGTGCCACACCCTCACACTGCAGCTCAGCGCTTCTGTGCCCTCGCCCTGCAGCATCCCCATCGCCACCCAAGCCACCATCTCTGCTGCTCCCAGTGAGGATGAGGTCTATTCTTCCCAAGGGATTTTCTCCTTGAACTGATCCTGGACAGAGTAGCTCCTCTAATGTCACCTGAGAACCAGATGTAGTGTGCTGTTTGGTCCTTTTCATAGGTTGGCCAATCATTAGCAATCAAGGGTTAAGAGGGCAATGGAAATACCTGAGAGACACTAACTACAGGCAGAGGAGGCAAGAGCAGGACCGGGTGCATTCCTGGGTTTAGACATAACCCTGAACTCCAAAAGGGATGCTTGTCTCTGGAACACGACAGCTTGCTGTTCACATGTGACAATAGGACCCCAAGTGCAAACAACACCTGCCACAGGTCTGGCTCCACAAGTCAGAGGACAGTACACCTCATCGTCTTGCTCAGGAAGGAATGATAGTCTTATTCTGTGGAGGAATGAAGGCAATGGGTTGATTAGCATTGATGATATGCAGCTGTGACCTTGCCTCGAAGGCAGTGGGTTGATTGACACGGATGATGTGCAGCTGTAGCTCATTCCACTAAATAGTTAAATAGCCCTGAGGATGGTGGGAGGGGGCTGGATGGAGGAGGAGCAGGGTGGTTTGGCCTCTGGAGGAAGGTGAAACAGTATGGATCGGAGAGGAGAATCTGACCAATGGTAAAGCCTTGTTGCAGCCTGATGGCTTTCTTGTGCTGCAATGTTATCCCATGCTTTCTCTGTGGTATCAGTGAAGACTGAGGGTGGGGGTAGAAGGGCAAGAGAATGGAGGGCTATGCTACCAATGTGTCCTGACCGCAATGTCTCTCCTGTCAGAAGGCAGAGGACCACTGGTGCCAAAGCTCCCGTAAGAGAGGCAGGAAGCAAGGGCAGCCAAGCCAAGAAGAAGCACTCTGAGCAGCCAGCCCTTAATGGCCTGGGAGAGGCTGCCCCCATTTCTAAGCCCTTGAAAGAGAGCCCCAGAGGCTGCCCAGCTGAGGAGCTCCTGGGGGCCTGGTACGTACAGACTACATGCACAGGCATGGGCCCATGGAGGCAGCTTACACAGCCTAAACATTGGCTGGCTGCACCCACAGCCAGAGGTATGGGCTGGGTCTGAGGCTGGAGTGGTTAAGGATGGAGTGCAGAGGTGCCTGGGAGAGGAGGACAGCTGCGTGACTGAAGACCATGGGACTACTTTTTCCCTTGTGTTCTTTTAAAAGCTGGGGCAATGTACACTTTTAACAGAAGGACATGGTCCAGAACCTGGAAATAAGGCTAAGAAAATTGCAAACCTCACTTTTGTTCACTGTGTTTCTAGAGATGTTCCTCCAAGGATGCTTTTTGCTTTTCAACTGCCTTCAAGGCCAGGCTACAGGCAGGCCTATGTCCTTTGTTTTAAAACTTTCTTTGGGTTTTCTGGGTCATGGCTTACAGAGGGCCTTTAGGTGTCCTGATGTTAAATGGACTCCACTTGACTTCAGACAGTAACGGGAGAGAGGGATGTCTTCTCAGCACTCTGTAACAAAGCTGTGCTCAATGTGTACTGGTCCCAGTAAGAAGGCCTGACCCACATATAAATTATCTTGTTTTTCCCCTCGCAATGGGGCAAGAAATGCCTGGTGAGCTTCTTACTGTGAGCTAGGTGAGATCAATGCTCTTTGCTTATACCCGGGAACACAGGAGAAAGTTCTACATTTGAGAACAGTTAGGTGTAAGAAAGAAGTTTGGACTAGATGTCCTCCTGAGAGCTCCCCCAATTTGATTCTTCCTATGATCTTATCTATGTTTGATGGTACTGTGGATCAATACAAGTGTGGCACAATCCAGCTGAAGAAAACTGTCCAAATCTGTTAGGATGCATTTTTGGTCTGGCAATGAAAGTGTGGCTGCTCCAGGGCTAGCACAATATTCTGCTTCAAGGTCATGTTGGTGGTCTTTTGCCTTCCAAAATTAGCAGTGATTAGTTGATCATTCACTGCTGGAGGGCAATGAGGTTTCTTTGGGAGGCACGCATTTGCCCACAGCCACTGAGACACAAAGGACCTTGTTTCAGCCTCTAGGTATTTAGCTCTGCACTTAGTGCACCAGGTAGTGGCAGGGTCCTGTATCATGACATACTTCAGAATGATTTTTGTAGAATTAAGTGGAATTGTGGTGTAACATTACCTAAAAATACGGCTGCAGGCTGACACTGAGGAGCACCTCACTGTCTTGCCTGTGAAGCAGTGAGTCTGTTTCCCCTTTGTTTGGCTCTCCCCAAAGCCTCCTGCTTCTTTTCTTGTCTGTCCTCACAAGTCAGAGCATGTCACGTCACAAAACTGATATAGCTGGGTATGCTACTTCAGGGTTTCAGCAGATCCTGTAGTTTGAAAAGTGTCTAGTGGCTTTGTCACATGATTTCTCTGTAGTGTGAGACCAGCCGGCAAAGAGCTGTGAGCTCACATGTTTAGATGGCTTAGTTTGTGCACGCAGATAACGTGAATATCTGCTTGGCAGTGTTTTACAGCAACTGAACATTCCTGACGCTGCCTCTTTTCATCCTTCTGCTCCCCCTTCCTTAACAGCAGAATCAGCAGCTGTAACAACACATGGAGGACACTTGGCAGCTGCAAGACACAGATGCTGAGCTCTGTAATAAACTTCTCCTGTAGAAGAATCTGAGTGCTTTTGCTGGCTGCTTAAAAGTCCTTATTGCCGTCTGACTCACTCGCTCAACAAGCAGTTACAGTGTGCTGATGGCTGTTGGTAATCACTCCTGGGGTTATAAGGACCAATCTAATTGACCTGCTTAGTCCTTCAGGGTGCTGCCATAGCCTAGCTTTAGTAATTTGTAAGTGAATTGCATGCTTTCATGATAGATATTTAAGAATAAGGTATTGTGCAATGGTTTAGTGGACCATTGTTTTTATATCTAGAGATAGGCAATAGGCCTGGTTTTGATCACAAGTCACAACGTGCAAACCAGAAATAACTTTGCTGTTGTTAAAGGGGTATAAGCTATTATAAAACAAATGTGAGTGAGGTCAGGGGTGAAGGAGAGCTTTAAATGAAGTCTGCATTGCCTGGTAAGGAAATGGCATATCTTTAATATCTCACAAACTGGCATTTGTTGGAATTGGCCTATGATAAGGGTGTGGATAAGGACTTATGGCAGCAGGCTAGTGTTAGAATAGTAGGAAGGCTCATTTCAGAAAAGCCTTGCAGAAGTGTGTTTTAAGGAGGCATTTGAATTTGCAGAGAATGGCCAACTTGGAAAGTTGTCCTGGAGTCTAAAGAGCACTGGGAAAGAAACCAGAAACAGACGCTTGTGGAGATAAAGGCAGGAACTGGGCAGTAAGTCTGGTACATGGCCAAGGCAGAGAGGAGGGATGCTAGAAAGAGATGGTTGGAGGTGCAAGCAAGAGGAGAGCTCTAAACATAAGGACCCACAGCTTAATCTTGATGTATAACATGAGGGGAGGTGCTGAAGGAAAATGAGTGAAGTGTGGCATAGTCAGTGATGGGATGGAAGCTGTTTTGGTGCAAAGGTTCCGTCCATCTCTGTCGAAGGAAAACTGAAGTCATGACAATAGCAAAGATATGGCACCAGTGGAAGCAGGAAGTGAAGCACAGCCACAGGGAAGGGTGCAGGGTGAGCTGGACAGGGTGGACCTTATATCCAGTGAATCAGGGCTCAAGGGGACCAACCTCAAGCACAGGGGCACAGGAAGTGCTGAGAGGACAGAACGGTGGTAGGGTCTCACACTTCCGAGAGAACAGTGTGGCTGCGGGGCTCTGAAGTACCTGTACACTGAGACATGCAGCATAGCGAGGGAACAGGAGGAGCTGGAGGCGTGCATGCAGTTACAGGACTGCAGCCTCCTTGGGGTGACAGAGATATGCTGGGATGGCTCACACAACTGGAGTGCTGCCTTGGAGGGATACAGGCTCTGAAGGAAGGACAGACTGTCATGGCAAGGAAGGGGAGTTGCTTTTCATGTGAGAGAGCAACGAGAATGCATTGAGCTTCACTTGGTCATGGGTGATGAACCAACTGAGAGCTTATGGGACAGGAGTAGCAGGCAAACCAATATAGGCAACATTGTGATGGCTGTCTGCCACAAACCACGTGATCAAGAAGAAGTAGATGAGGCCTTCTTCAGATAGCTGTAAGAAAACTGATGTTTGCAGGCTCTGTCCTCATGGGAGACTTGACCACCCTGATACCTGCTGGAGGGCCAACACAGCAGAGTACAAACAATTTGGGAGGTTTTGAATTGCATTGATGACAACTTACTGACACAATTGCAACTAAGGAGCTGATGAGGGGAGGCACTCTACTGGACCTCAGACTTAAAAACAAAGAACTGGTCAGGTAGGTTAAGGTCAGAGCAGTCTTGGCTGCAGTAACCATAAGATGGTAGAGTTCAGGATCCTGAGGGAATGGACCAACAGCAAAAAGTGGGGTTAAGGCCCTGGACTTCAGGAAAACAGAATTTGGCCTGTTCAGGAACCTGCTTCGAAAAATCCTGTGGCATACAGCGCTGGAGAGAAAAGGAGCCCAGACTGATTGATATTCAAGGGTCACCTGTTCAAAAATGGTCTATCCTGACATGCAGGAAATCAAACAATGGTGGTGTGAGGTCTGCAAGGATGAACTTCTGGTAAAACTTAAATGTGGAAAGGAAGCATAAGGGGTGGAAGCAGGGAGAGGTGACCTATGAGGAATATAGAGGCACTGTCCAAGAATGGAGAGCTGGAATTAGGAAAGCCAAAGCCCACCCAGAGTTGCATTGCATTTGGTAAGAGGTGTGAAGAGTAAAAAGAAAGGCTCCAGTTCTGGGCTCTCTAGTACAAGGGAGACATAAACATATTGGAACAAGTCCAACAAACAGCCAAGGAGATGATTAAGGGGCTGGAGTATCTATCGTATAGAGGAGATGGTGAGAGAGCTGGGACTGTTCAGCCTGAAGAAAGCTGTAGGGCAGGGGTCCTCAAACTTTTTAACCAGGGGGCCGGCGTGTGGATGAAGTGGCAGGCAGTCATCTGCAGCTGCTTGGTTTTCCCCCCCCGACCCCCCCAACCCCTGGCGGGGGGGTTCTGTAAATACCGGAGGCCGGATTGAGGGCCCTGGGGGGCCGTATCCGTCCCACAGGCCGCAGTTTGAGGACCCCTGACGTAGGGGATTGTTTCAATGTGTATAAATACATGATGGAGGGGAATAGAGAAGATGGAGACAGATGCTTCTGAGTGGTGGCCAGTGACAGGAGAAGATGCAATGGGCACACACTGAAATGCAAGGAATACGATTCAAACATAAGACAAAAACTTGTTTACTGTGAAGGTTGTGAAACACTGGCACAGGTTGCCCAGCAAGGTTTTGGAGTGTCTGTAGACCGATTCAAAACCCTATTGGACATGGTCCTGGGCAACCTGCTCTAGCTGACCATGCTTTGAGCAAGGGGTTGGACTAGGTCATGTCAAGAGTTCCCTTCCCACCTCAGCAATTCTACAACACTGTGAATGGGCCATATACTAAAATGCAACTCAGGTTAGTGGTAGCTGATAGGAAATATTTCCCAAAGGGCACATCTCCATAATACGTGAGTTGCAGTTCCCTGGCAAGGGACAGTTCTAAGAGTGGACAAGGGCACCAGCACAGAATAGGATGCTTCATCTCAGCCAGTGCTAGTGTCACCTTGGCAAGAAGTTACCACCTAATTTGTGCCTGAGGAGAAGACTCCTCTTTCCACTTCAGTTAGTCCTGTCTCCTTCATAAGACTGACATTCACATAAATATTTTTTAACTGGAAAAGGACAGTCCTATTTCTAGTTTGCACAGGAAATGTTTTCCTGTGACCTTTTTGTGTCCTTGTATTCTAGCATTTAGAGACAAACAGCTGTCCCAAGCTTCAGCTGGAGGAGGAAAAGGAAGAGAGCATCAAGCACGAATGTTAGTAAGTCACTTTTCCTCTCATTGTCTGGCATATCTAGGATGATTTTTAGCCTTAGAAACAATTGTATCTCTGATCCCCTTACACTTGATCTTATTAACTAGTATTAGACATCAACACTTAAAAATTCCTTGTTAAAGTATGAATCTTGTTTCTCTTGATATATGTTGGAAACCAGTCTGCTTCTTTGGTGGCTGCTTGGTATTTTGTAAAATAGCTATCAACACTGAATTTTATTTTATGTAACAACCAGTATCCTGTTATTTTATGATATTAAGGATTCTGGATGTAAATATACTATGTCTAAAGTTAATATATTACAAAAAGGTCTAGTATTCCTCCAAATAAACCACAGATTAAGAACAAGAAAATACTAACCTTCAAATAACAGGACCTAAATACCTGTTTCACCTTGTGCTTTCATGCTGTTGTGCTTGCTTGAAAACATGAGAAATATTTATTTTTAATTCACATTATCTCATTATTGCAGGTTTCCTTTACAACATGGCTCATTTCAAGTGTTAAAAAAAGCATAGTGATTTTTATCTAAGTTTTAGATTTTCCAGTAGTGATCCATCACGTGTATAGTGTTAGTTAGAACTGATGTAGCAAACTGGTTTTGTTTTTTCTTTCATCACACTGGTAGTCCAGCAGGCAAAATGTATTTTTAACAATTGTCTCTGAAATGCAAAGATACATGTGAAAAGGAGCCAGAGTATTGTAACTGAACTATTGTGTTAGGAAGCTGAAGGTGACAATTGAGAACTTAACTCCCACCTACATAATGAGTGACAGCTTTCCAACATGAGAACTCCCAGTCTTTTACTAAGTAGGCAAATACAGTCTGAAGCACATTTTTGTCCATGGGAGTAGCCCCACTGAGGTCTCAGTGCTACCCACCAGCATTAAGATGCTCACAGGAACAGGATCAAAGGCTACAGGGAAGGAAAGTTTGGAAGTCCAAAGGATTTGCTCATCAAAATCAGGTGCTGTGGATATCCTACCTTTAGTTGTTACTGTAATGCATGCTTAGAGCACTCCTCTGATACCCCTGTTCTTTCCCCTGCTCAGGGGGTCAGCTGATGGGCCCAGGCCATGGCAGGATGCAGGGTCACAGTCCCTCATTGTTCAGGGAGCGCTGGGCACTCAGACTCCCTCTCCTTTTCTGCAGAGACGTGGGTGCACCCTGGGAAGGTAACCAAGACCTGAAGGAAAGAAAATTCTGGGTTCTTCAGCTTAGATGCAGCTTTAGGATCTTCTCTGAGTTAAGTGTCTAGTTTGCATTGCATGAATAAAAAGTAGCGAGTTTTCAATGTGCAGGGAAAATTAATTTAACCCCTCTGTGGATTGAAGGTGTAATGACCTTTAGGGCCTAATCTTTATTGCCTGTGACCACACAGAGAAGTAAATAAATGAAAAGGAAGGGTTAGCAATTTTTCGGCCAGGAGAAGAAACAGGAGGGTGATAGAAACTGAACAAAGCAGCACTAGTAAAGAAAAACTACAAAGGAAATCATGAAAGAGGCTGGTGGTATATAGAGAGTCGAGGCTGAGGAAGGGGTGTTGGTGGATGAGGTGTAATAATGAAGGGAAGCTGTTTGATCCCTTGTAGCTCCTGGGTCAGTAGCAGCTGCACCTGCAACACCCTTAGGCTTTCCGTGTGCTGGCCAAGGCTGATAGTGTCTGCTGTTGTGCAAACATGGGCTGCCCTTCTCCTGTATATCACTGTGTGAATCAAACATCTGGGCTCCAGAGATACCTTATTAGTGCTAAACAACCTTGATTCAATTATACTACAAGATGCACACAAGATGGTATCTTTTGCACAGCCCTGCACTGTGAAGGGTTTATAGGAAGTATAGCACTGGGGAAGGTGGTGAAGAGCACGGAAACTTAATTATTCTTTTATTTCCACAGTTGGTCAGTAACAGTGCATAAAGGGGATGGAGGCTGAAGAATCAGTGTAGCCTAATGCCAGGGATAAATTGAATGATTCTCATTTTGAAGTTTCTCGGTCCCACTTTCTCCACAAACACTATATCTACATAGTCAAAAAGAAATTAGGGCATGATTTTTAGGCCTGGAGTTTGAAATCCAACACTTGGCTATGTGGCCAAAGCTACTTGGTTGTGCATCTGCAGCTTCTGCCGGTTTAAAAACTCACTTTTCTTTCCTGATGTTAGAAAATGGATCAGAAAAGCACCAGCAGTAAGGCTTTTACAAAGAGCAGGGGTGCGAAGTGCGCTGCCTGGGCCAAATTCCACACCAGATAATTCCATTGAGGCGATGGTTTCAATTGGGCATCGTTATCTTCACTTCCTGTCTCATACTGCAGTGCCGTGCTACTGAGCAGCTGCTGATTTCCTCCTCCCCAGGCCTGCCTGCTTGTCACGGTGAGGCTGCAAAGTCTTCTCCCTGCTCTGCTTTGCTCACAGGAGTTGTATGGAAAGGAAGCAAATGATGGAAAGTGCTTTGAATTCCTTTCTTGAAATTTACATCTTCTAGTGTGATTAATTTTTGCTATGATGGAGCAAAGTCATATTTTTAAAACTTTCTTGTTGTTTCTGCAGATCTGTCATCCATTTCCATGGATACATGAGTGGTTATAAGGCAGCCAGAAGCTGTCAATTCCAGCCACTCACTGGCTGCCCAGTGAGCAGTGAAAAGCTGCTGAAGTCATTAGTATTTTATACTTGAAAATAACACAATAGTTTGAACTTTTCTAGTACTCTTCATTCAAGAATCCCCAGGTCTGGTTAATGAGCCATGACAATAAAATAATTAATCAGGCCTCATAACAGTTTGGTGAGTGTGTTAGGATGTGGAGGCTGGGAGTGCTGAAGTGACCTGTTGAAGGCCACCCGATGAATTAGCAGCATGGGCAGGAAGGGATTCAGTTCACCAGTTCCGATTCCCCAGGCTCATCCCTGAATATACTAGGTGCAGCCCACCTGCAAATTGGGTTATGGAAATATACTCATCCTCATTTGCTTAATGAAAAAAACATCTTTCCTCCCCTGCCCCAGACCATCCAAGACATCTGTGATTTGGTGAATTTCTGCTGCAGCAAGAGCCATCAGATAATAGAAGGGCTGCATTCCTGCAGGATATGGCATATGCTAACTGTTCATTGAATGGGTTACCCTGTCCATCATGTTGAATTCCTCAGTCAAGTTCTTGCTAGTTCTTCTAGAAGGATAATGCTTCTGCCACTATGACAGGGAGATTATTCCACAAAGATAAGAGGTCATGTGTCATTATTATCTCTGAATGTTGAGTTATTTTTCTGGACATTTTCAACATAAGATATCTCACAGTTTTGTTTCAGGGAACTGAAACAAAAAGAAATAGAGGAAGGACTTTTTTTTTAAATGATGCATTACAGCATGCTCTGGTTTCATACATTCTGTTTTTCAGTATAGTCACCCTATTTTTCAGCTTTTAACTTCTGCTCTGCAAGGTGACACACAATAAGTGATGACTCTTTCATTCTTGACTCTTTCATTCTTGCACCCTTACATAATCCGCTGAAATAAACAGGTCTTTGCATGTTAAACAACTGTTCCGAGTAATTAAGGTAGATGAAACTGGGCCCATCATGATTTACCTTCTGTGAATCCTCATTTTCTCTTCCTAAAAGAGCCCACAGGTGGGTGACTGTGTATATGGAAAGATTGAGAGAGTTTTGATAGTATGCACTGCTCAAGTAAACCTGGAGTTGTTCACACTCTACTAAATATTATTAACCAAAAGTCAATCCCTGCAAACACTGGGGGGATTATGCAACTAACTTTCAGGCACAGCCCACCTAGATTCAGTGGTTTTATTTGTGTGAGTAAAGATTACAGAGCCAGGCCCAGAAAAATATGATGGTGTTACTGAAGTATCCCCAATCCCTCTACGTTGTTGTCTTTGAGTCATTCACATGCATAGTCAATAAAATTGGTCCCAGCACAGATGATAGTGGTACCCTGCCATTAACCTCTCTCCATTCTCAGAGGAAGCTTTTTATTAAGACCCTTTGTTTTCTATCACTTAACCATTTCTAGTCATTAAGAAATACTTCATCCCTAGCCCTGTGAATATTTATTTCCCTTAATAGTTTTTTATGAGGGATCTTACCAAAAGCATTTTGAAAATCCAAGTAATTTATTATCTTGCAGATCACATTTATCTAATGGTTTATTAACTTTTTCCAAAAGCAAAATGTTGTCCTTTTCAACATTATTAAATGGTTTGGGGAAGATGGAAAAAAAAATAAAATCAGTTGTATTTTGACAGCTACAGTAGCAGTTTAGCAGAGCTGTGCTTGGATTAACACTGTTCTTCTGTCTGTACTTAAGGACTCTATTTAATTTCCTGGCATCTCTCTCTTCAGGTCAACCACTAGTTCAAGGTGGAAGTGATAAGTCTGCAGCATCTCAAGTGTGCTGGAGTTAGCTCTTGGGAAGTCGAGAGGAAGGAAATAACAGTCCATAAAGTTTTGATTGCTTGGAAAAGAAGAGATGTTTGTTGAAAGTATGAGCAAGGCCAGCTGCAAAGAGTTCAGGAGTGAGCAGAAGTAGTCCTGCATTGGCTGCTCACTCACTTTAGCTATTAATTGACAGCGTTTCATATAGGAGATTGAGTAGAGGAAGGCTATTTTTCTCAGGCCTGTTAGGGGGTTATCTTACACCATACATTTAGTTAGTGAAGGGTTCACTTTAAAGCTGGATAGAACAGCATGATCCAGGATGGTGTGGCAGGGAAGGTTTTGGCAAAAATAGTGGCACTGAAGAAGTAAAATAAATGTGCCATGCTCTATTCCTCCCCCAATTTTAAAATATCAGCATTTTGCAAGCAATGGGCCATATGCTCCCAGGGCTTGCAAGCCAAAAAGTATAGCAACTTACTACAAAACCGCTCTCCAAATTCTACACACAAGCCAAAACCTCCTACTTGGTATGCTGCCGTCATGCCAACTTGCAGAACAGAGATTGGGCCTGAGCAAGGAGATCTGCAAAAGTATGGCAGGTTACGCACATGCATGTATAAAGGGAGATACTTACTGGGGCTGAGGTCAGGACACTTGTCCTGCAAACCCAGCTTGGGGAGAGAAAGCAAGATAAATTGCCACTGATAGCAAGCACGTGTTTCCAAGCCAACCTGCTCGCTCCCCACAGAGAGAAGGTAGTGAAGTCTCCTTGAGTTGCTCCTGTAGGGCTTTCTGTGCAGAGGAAATAGAAGTGTGGACCTGCAATACTGGCCCCATCCAGCCCGTGCTCTAGGAGGATCATGGCTCTTCGGCATGGATACCATGGTAGGATGGCTGCAGCAGCTCTAGTCCCATCCTATTGGATGGGAACCATCCTGCATGCTTATGGTGTTCAAAAATAGTTAACTAATACTGAAACCCAGTTCCTGAAGAATACTGGTGCTGCCCAGAGACACATAGGTGCTCTTCACCCATACCTCGCCGGAATGTCTGTGTGTCTGAAGCAGTGAAGGAGAGGCCTTTGTTCAAGCATTTTCTGTGTGGCAAGGCAAGAGTTAGTCCCATCATTGTCAGTTTTCTTTCAGCAGAAATGTGCATTTTGCTGTGGCCAGACCAATACTCTAGGCATGTGCAAGGACTGGGGAGTGCCACCCACAGATGACAGACATGTGGGTGTTGTCTGAGACCTTATGGGGCTGTCTATTTCCGTGTTCCCTGACCCCTTGGTACAAGGCTCTCCTGTATTTTCCATACTCTTCTACTTCTCCATGACAGAGCATCTGGAGAGTACTTTTTATTTCTCCAGAGATAATCCTTGCAATATTGTAGCCATTGGCTAGCTCAGAGCTCTCCCCTTCTCTGGCTGGTACACTACATGCTCTCTGGCAGAGGTTTAAAGCAGTCCAGATGCTCAACTTTTCTGAACGTTTTTTGTGGGCTCAGTATCACAAAAAAGAGGTAAAGAATGCCTATTTGAGGACCTGTACTTGCCACTATAGGCAGAGTGAATTGGGGTAATAAAATCACAGGATAGGATGTATGGAGTGGAGCATATGTTCTATCTCCACCAGGAGCGAGCCAACTGCTGCTGGGAGGATGGGGCTGTGAATGGCCTCCGGACCAAACACTTGCTTGATTTGCACGCCTGCATGGCTGCTGGTGGATCCAGCTGCTCCTTCCCCCGGCTGCCTTACAAAGCCGCAGGGACGCTCATGCCCAGGCACACAGGGGCAGAGCAGCTCCTTGGGGACCTGAGAGCAGGCGCAAGAAAAGGACCTGGTCTGGGAAAAATGTATTCTGTGCCCCCACAGCTGCACCAAAACACTGTAGAAAAAGCTGAGACATAACAGGCTGGTACCTGAATGAGAAGGTTTTGACAAGTAACGTGTCAGGTGCTTCAGGGTGCAGTTTTGTACCTACAGTAGGTGGTAGTTTCTACCTCTGGTGTTGTCCCTTTGAGGCTGATGAAGGAATTCCCAAAGGCAGTTAGGAGGACTGATAAGGTCCATTTCCTTTAGTAGGAGTTACATTTAAGCTTCTACTGAATACTGTATTGCACCCTGAATGTGTCATTTTCAACAGGACAGTCACTTCTCCCCCAAGGGAGCAGGCAGTGCTGTGCTGTCCTCAGAGGACAGCAAATGTCAGTTACTGTGACTTTATGGGGTTGAGATATAATTATGCTCTTGTTGTCAAATCTTAGAGTGAAAGACAAGTTGTACTATTTTAAGCATGCAATTTTGGCAATAATATTAATAATAGTTTTCTCCAGAATGCCTTTTTTTTTTTTTTTTTTAAATGCTGGGATGAAATTAACTTTTAGGAGCAATGAGAATATGTGTGGAATTCTCTTGTCCTGAAATTTATGTTAATCTATTTTCTGCAAGAAGTAATCAAAAGTCTCGTGCAAGAGTACATGAAACATGATTGCTCTTTCTTATTTCTTGGGTCCATCATTACACTGGGCCAGGGCTGCTGTTTCCTATCCTGAAGTAAGGAATCTCTCCCAGGAAGTTCTGTGTCGGGCTGGAGATCAGAGCAGGTGATAATGGTCTCATCTGGCTTTGAAAGTTATGAGGAGGAGATAGGACATGTAATGGACTCATTATTTTGTTTTAGTCCATTCTTCACATTCCAGCACTTGGAGATGTAAAAGCCGTGTGGTGACCAGATGGAAAGAGCAGGGAATGGGGAAGAGCACTAGAATGACTTCCCTATTACTAGTAAGAAGAACCTGGATAGAAGCAAAAAATACTGGGAAAATATGTAAGTAATTTTATCCATACAGATGACTTTAGAAAGGAGTATAGGTTATAAGAATTTAAGCCCTGAACAGAGAGGAGATGGAAAGAGGAGGAAAGGATTGAAGAATAAGGGCTAAAAATACAAGAAAAGATGAGTGGTTGTATCCCCTAGAACCTGAATCAAATCTGTTTGAGGTATAAACATCAGCAGAGGATGCTGAATTCTCAAATGAAAATGGAAAAACACTCAAGGAACATGAACTTTAAAACAAGATAATTAGGACTGAGAAGAAGGAAATAGATGTGAGGTTTAGAAATACTCCAAATTGCAAGAGTTAAAAAAAAAAATCCTCCTCCAATACTCCTGTAATCTTCCACATGCTTCATTCAGAACTTTGGGACTCAAAACTGCCAGTACATCCAGGTTCAATTCTTTGGCTTTGCTGAGGCTTTATTTTCTCATTTTCTTTAATTCCATTTCTAAATATCTGTTTGGTAACTCTGACTTTCTAGTGGTTTCTATTTGAAGGTAGGCTAAATAATTTCCTCCATCAATTCCTAGACTTCCAATCTACCTTCTCTTGTGGCCGTGAGAGGAAAATGTATTTTGAAATCAATAGAAAACTGTATTTGTTTCAAATTATTATGTTTATTACATGTAAAACTAAAAATAATTTTAAGATGACATTAACTAGTTGAAACTTTTCAAAGTAATCTCTACTAAAACTTTGGTTTATTTTATGAGGAAATACTGAACACTTGAGTTGCTTAATCTAGTAAAACTAAGATGGAAGGGGGATATAATGACTTTTTATAAAGACATTTAGGAGGTAAACTTCAAAGACAAAAAGAATTAGTTAAAGAATAATACTGGCATGAGATCAAGTGGATGCATGCCAATTATTAATACATTGAGTGGAAATTTAGAGAGAGATTTCCTTCCATCCATCCATCCATCCAAGAAGCAATATTCTGGTAACGGGAACAGAAAAATTCACTGTTCTGGGCTACTGTTAAGTACGGTAATGAAAACTATTGTATCGCAGAATTCTTAGGGACAGAAAATGAGGCTTGTGATGTGGATCAGTTGGTATCTGATGTTTAGGTGTCAGCAGCTGAGTTTGAAAAGAGACTTGGTTGTTTATTTGCACCATTGCTTTATTCTATTAATCACATGCTTCAGGACTTTTGTTTGCAATCTGCGGAGGTCAGTAAGGGTCATTTTTACTTTTCGTTTATGCATTGCTAGACTTCTAGGTTGGTCTCTTTTTCACCTCTGAACCATGAAAGAGCAGGATATGGGCTAGGGCCCCCACTGTCCATGTGTATTTCACTCATAAGCTCAAGTTTAAAGTGATCACCAGATTTGGGGTAAGGAAGGAATTTCCTTGTTGATCAGATTGTCAGGAACAACTGCAGAAGATGGGATTGTCTTCATCTGTCTTAATTTCTTAGGATTTGCAGAGATTCCACTTAACAGTTTCCTTCTCTTACAGGGATTTGGGATATTGACAGTGCATTGGATCTTGCCTGTTTGCTTCCTGGGGCTCATTAAGTTTGCAGCTGCTTTATGATGAAGTGTAAAGTTCCTTGCAGACTGCTGGGGAGCATCCTGGGGCCAGTGGTGTGTGGGGACATGTTGGGCACGATGCCTGTGGACTCTAGTCCAGTCTAATAATCTGTGAAAGTCTGCACTTGCTGGCCCAGCTGACCCTTTCTGGCCTTATTTTCTACATTCCTTTTTATTTTATTTTTTTTTTTAAAAAGTGCTTCCAAATGTCAATTCTAATTTCATCTGAAATAATTGGTCTTTCATGATGCATCAAACTGGCCAATGACTAAAACTCATTGAAAAACCAACTTGGTCACGCAGGAGCCCCTTCGTGCCCTGGGTTCCTCATGGCCTTGAGTCAGATGTAGGAGCCTGTGGGCAGCATGCACACAGCAATCCCTCTGGAGCCAGAAGCCAGAAAACAGGCTGAAGCTCTACCTCACCTCACATTAGGCTGAGCAGCCCTGTGGACCAGGTATCTGGACTTTCCAAAATTTGTCTGCTCTAGATCAGAATTGAACTGTCCTGAATTTGGGCCAGGAAGGGAAGCAGCTGTATTGCAGGGGAATACTTTTGAGGGTGATGTAGGTCAGGTATTGCAGCTGGCTTGGGGCTCAGATGGAAATCACCACCAGCCCTAAAGCGATGCTCGGGAGAAGACTCCAGCTTCCTTCCCACCTAAGGAACTGGGGCAGTGCTTTGGGAAGGGGACAAAGAGGGGATTTAGGAAATAGACAGGCAGGAGGGGCCCAGCTCTTCTTTTTCTGACACAACTCTCACTGTGGAGCCACTTGCTGCACCAGGTGGCTCTGACACAAGAAAGCATAACAGAGCTGCTGGAGAACTCTTGTCGTTGAATTATTTTGGAGCTACCATTGTGCAGCAGCTTAGCAATTAATCAAGGAGAAAGATTAATCAAACTACAATGGTCTATAAGATCCCAGTACTCTGCTTTGTAACTTGCACATGCTAAAGACATAAAACAGTTATGATGGCTTCTTCCTTCCTTTCCAGCCTAAAGATAGTAAAAAATTCCCCCGTTGCATGGAACAGACAAGTAAGCTGCAATGATTCCTGTGGTGTACTGTTTTAATACGTGCTGTTTAATTATACTTTTATGACTAGAAACAGGTAACAGTGTTCATGCTAAAAATATTTAGACATATGGATTCCCCTTGATTCAGAGTTGTTTTCATCTACCAGACTCATAAAGTAGTGAAGCTACATGATAATGCCATATGTATAATAAAAGCACATTTTTTGAAGACTACATAAATGCATACTACTAAAATACAGATATTTTGCTAAGGAAATTAAAAATGAAAGATAGGTTTAAAACATTGTTAAAGACTATAATGGGAATGGCAAGTGGCATAATGGGAATAATGCCACAGGATTATCCTTGGGCAATAGGGAATAACCAGAATGAGATAGTATTAAGGACAATAAGTCCAATCCTGCAGAGCACAAGCAATCCTGAGAAGTGCTGAGCCTGCTCAGCTCATGGTGAAGTCAGTGGGAGCTGAGGGCACTGAACACTTCTGCAGGATGAGGCCCGAGTCAGAGACTTCCAACCTAAGGCTGTCACTTTTAGCCTGGATTTTTATGAGATGCCAATTTGATTTTTATGGGATGCCAATTTGGATGTCTTAGTGGGACCCTGGCATACTGAGAACCACTCAGAACAGCAGCCAAATTTTTCCAAGTGGGCCTGATCCACCTGCCACTTATATTGAAGGACAGTTTCCATTGTCCTCTGTGGGGTTTGTTCCTGGCCCTGTTATCAGGAGGCACCCTAAGTGCATTGAAAATTGGCTGAGGGAAGTATGGAAGCAGCACATCTCAAAAACCCTGTGCTGCTGGCACTCTGGTCAGGTGGAGCCAGCTTAACTCCATTTTCAATTGTGAGATGGCCAAGTTGTGCAAGCGCTTCTGCCCATTTCATTCCTTAGCACAATAAACTCCTATTTTGCATGCCTCAGATAGCCAAGGTTACAGAGCTGTAAGGACAGTGAGAGTCACGTATCTTGATTTCAAGCAACAGTTTCCTTGGATGGAAAAATAAGGTTTTTGATTCCCTGAGCGGAAAAAACCTGGAAAAGCTATCTCCCTCTTTCCCAGAGTCCAAGCAGGATTGTTTTAATAACCTTATTAACAAGATCTATGTGAAATTCTATTGAGTATGGCCTCAATCTTGCAGTTTGAACATGACTATGTCTATGACCACGGAGTGAGGGCGGCAGTGTGTGTGTTTGCAGGACTAAGAGCTATGATCCTGTCCTGCTGAAATCATCAGAGGGTTACCAAGTGTGGTTGAGTTTGGGGATGCAGGATCTACCCCACTGCCAAACCTGGTGTGTGCTTCCACAGGGCAGGGCCAAAACGAGCCTACAGTTTGTGTCTGGTAGAAGTGAATTCGGATCTCTAATGTGCTCCTTCCCTCCAGCCGTGCCATGAAAGCTGCTGTCAGAGTAGGGGGCTTTATTCTGGCCTCCACAGACAGTCTTCGAGTGTCTTCTGGGGCTGTTGACTTCCTTCTCCACCATGCAGGGTTGCAGCGAGCCCACGACCTTGCAGCTGCATCAGCAGGGCTCTTTCTTAATTTTCTCAGGTGAGAAGTTAAGAAGTTTAGCCCTTTTGGGGGCTTCCAGATTTTTTCGTATCCTGGTCCCAAAACCTCATTGTGTTTACCTGTATTTCTATGCCTGTTTGGATCTATATTTTAGCTGCTACAGCAAAATCATGCCTGCGGGATGAGGGGAGTCAGAAGAGCCCTGCTCAGGGGCAGACATTTGTTTGCTTTGGTTGAGGCCAAAAATTCCCAAAGGCATGGAAGAAACTCCTGCAACATATCCCTACACTGCATGAGAAAACAGTCTAGGGTGCTGGGAAGGTGGCGTGGCTCATCTCCTCCTGCTGTCACCCTTCTCTGGTCCCAACATGGGCAGCTGTACAAGGAGGTCCAACACATGGGTGCTCCATGGGAAATCTGGAGCCAGAGGTATCCTCACAAATGGGCGGCCGTGTGGCTTGAGGAGGCCTTGGTTGTCTGGCCAGCTCACCCTTGCAGCACAGCCTACCTAGCACATCCATGCTGCATCTCCGACCCAGACCATCTCATTCCTGCCTGGGCATTGACCTAGCAGCTCTCCTTCCGTGTGGGAGTGAGGCCAGTCTCAGGAGATGACTTTCAAGAGAAAGTCACCAATGATGGAACATTTGTTTCTCTCTGGCTCGGCTAGACCTCAGGCTACCCTTCCTTGGCTATAGAATGCTCTTTCAGGGGCAGCCTCTTCAATGTTCAGGTACACCTTCAATACGAACAGCTTTCACAGCTGCTCCTAAAATTTTGCTGCCTTGTCCCTTTAGAAGGCACCTGAAGTTACAACTCGATTCTTCAGTGCACCTTCAGAACTCTGAAACTACTCATAAATACCCTTGTTAAAACATGCATTTCAGCCTAATCACAATGAGCCTAACTGCTAAGTCCAGCCTTACAGGGAGGATGGCACTTACTTCCTTAAATGTGTAATGTTGAGCATCCACATTCATATTTTTAGTAGCATATAGCAGTGGTCCAGCCTTTAGTGTACTGTATGTACTTTTAATAATCTCCATAAAAGCCTGATTTTCAATCCCTAGGCTCAAGCTGACAGTGTAAATAAAATCACCCAAATCCACAGGGTAAGAGAAATGAAAATGACAAGGATTAAAATTTTGTCAAACCTCTTTCTTTTTAAAATTCTGCTTCCCTTCCAATTGGATCACGACCCTCTGTGTGCACAGCTTAAGACCAGACGGTATGCTTTCACTTTTATTCCGCTCTGCAGCAGGCTTACAGTATTTAGTGAAAGTCTGTAAAGAATGTGTGCTGTGTAGAGAGTTAATACCATAATCCCCTATCGTTAGGGTCAAATGCTGAATAGAGCAGAAGAATTAGAAAATATGTTACATACAATGGCAGAAAAAATGCATCAGCATGCTGTTCTGTTAACACACGCATTCATTACCAACAAGTAAATGACAATGAGGTAATAGAGTATATTAAGAGATGTGTTCTTCAAGTCTAGTGCGCGTGTTGTTATGAGAACCTAAGACTTTGAGTGAGAATCTAACTCTGTGGATACACACACATCACAGGGTTCTTCTTTGCAGATAATTGCATCTTTCTAGGAAGCCCTTTGATGCAAAACCAGCATTTTAAATTATTTAGCGGACATGAACTTTGAATACTCCTTTTTTTAATTTCCTGTGAAGTGCGATATCTGTATTTTGCTATCCAAGCACGACAATACGTCTTTCTCTAGGGAGTTCCCAAGTATGAATTGTGGTAATTTTAGCTAAGGAAGTATTCAGAAAACAGTCCTAGTGCTTGCCTTTTCAAGAAATCCTTAGTGGGCTAGCTACTCACATCATATAGAACTGGCATGGGTGTTTCATTCCCTTGGGTTTTTAGGAGAAAATGAGCCAGTATGTGCTGAAGGACTGACAATTTGCTAGAAAGAGGAGAGAGAAAATACATTTTGTACGTAGTGCTGCCTGACACCAATTGCAAAATATAAGGATCACACCACCTAAAAAATCTTATCACTATGACTTGGCATATTGTGTCATCCTGTAAGGAAAAGACTGAGTTTCACAACAGCGGGGGTGACCCTATGGAATAGGAAGAGATATTAGAAGTTATTTGGTTGCCTGTACTGACACTAAGTAGTGTCTGATTCCCTAATTATTCCTGCTGATTTAGCCTGGTTATTAAGGGAGAGAGAGACAGTGCTGAGCTAGAGACAGGATGAAGGTACTTAAAAAACATCTTGCAATAGCTGGTTAATGACAAACTGTGGAAAGCACAGCAGCAACATGTAACCTCAAGACTTTGTCCAGTGCAAGCATGTTATCTTATCTCATGACTGATCGGTTGTAAATAGTACCAGGCGGCACTTTACAAAACTGACCATGTATGGTCTTATGTAGACACATGTGCTGGCTGTGCACTGTCACCTGCACAAAGTTTGCATTATTTTCCTACAGTAGGAGTTGGGAGTGGTCAGGAAGCTACATTTAACTGAAGGAAAGAGAAATTAACTTTAATTTCTCAAAAGCTTTTTTTAAAGAAATTCAGAAAATTCTTGGTTAAAAAGCCCCATTTCCCACAAAAGTTCTTTCTTTTGTTAAAAAAAGAAATCTTCCTCAAAAATTACTGGTAATTGAAGTTAAAGAGATATCAATTTTTAAATCTTTCAGGTTTCTGAAGGGAGAGAAAATGATTTATGGGATTGTTTCTTTGAGCATTTTGAGTTTTGTGAATGGGGCTTTAAGCAGCTATCGAGCCCCTCCGACAGTGGCAGGCAGTGCTAGCAGGGTCAGGGCCGAAGGTCTTAGTGTCCTCTGCCCGAGTTGTGTCCTGCAGTGGTCTCATCATTAGAGGTGAAAATTGCCGAAGGCTTCCTTTCCTTTTAAACCTCATGAAAATTTCTTTTACCTGCTTTGCAATGTTTTAATGGTTCTTCCTTCAAACTTGCACTACTGCGGAAACAAATTTAGAAAAACTAATGAAAAATAAGTCTCACCACTGAAACACAAAAATCCTCCCCCATCTAGCTGCCTGGTTTTCGTATGTGTCCATTGGTGTCAAAGATATTTTTCATCTGACTGAAGTTCAGCTTTGTGGTTTAGTCTCCACAGTCTCAGGTATACATTTCTTTCTACCCTTGAGCGGTAAATGTAGAGAGCTATAGGGAAATTCTGGGTATTCAATTTATTTAACCACACTTACTGCAGCACGGTGGACAGCCAAAGTCAGGCTGCGCTAGACTGTTGCTCAAGTAAATCCTGGGGAGGAGATTCATAGAGACTGAGCTGCATGTACCTGGCTGCAACTCAGGGTAGTAGGAGTGTTGCATATTTTCTAAGAGCAGAACGTCTCACCTGGAAACTGCAGACTTCTTGAGTGGATATTATTTAACTCAATAGATTATGTGTCTTGACTCAATTTAATATCTGAGTCAGTAGGCTGAAATAATTAGAAAATGTGACTAGAAAGGGAAATGGAGTGTGATAAATTAAATCAAAGAAACAAAACCTCTTGTTTCTTTGGTGACAGGAGAATACACAGCAGCAGAAGATAAAGTATTTGATGTGGAGTTCCTTCTCTAAGACAAAAGAAAAATATGCAAGGTAATTCAGGTGAGTGAAGGATTATTCAGGTTGGTGTGTGTCATTCAACAAATGGTTCAGCTCAAGAAATGAGCCAACAAAACCTACTGCAAGAATCTAATAATAATCACTGCTGTGGCTAACTTTAGGGCTAAAAAGCCCCAAAAAGATGACCTTTGCGAAGTGGCTGATGGCACTGCCAGCCCAGGGCACAAGAGGAGAAAGGCAGGCTAGGCCAGCAGGGTGGTGAGCGGGAGCCCGGGCCCCGTCCCTGGTCCCCCGTCTTTGCTTTACATACAGCTCTTCTGGTCAGGCTCTGACAATTAAACGCTATACTGGTGGGTTGCTCATGTTTTGTGCAAGACAATTAATGCCCATTCACTAGAAATGCCTGGGCTGAGGTTGATTGTCCTAGAGACGGTTATTTTCTAAGATCTAATTTCGGGTTCAGCTGAGTGGAATCGAGATGGCGGTCTGACTGCCGAGTGCTCAAGTCTGCGCACAGCAGATGCAGACATTTTTCAGACAAATTAGTGAAGAGACCTCTGTGATGCACACAAACTGCTCTGTAATTATTATGGATATGTTTGGACGTTTCAATGCTCATGATATGACTATACGGGGTTAAATCAACAGTCCTGTTGGGAAAACAAGGAGAAAAGGGGAAAAGGATATTGTTGTTGCTTAAATGAGCAAGTTGTGTACACTGTGCTCACAATCGATTTGCATCTTCTCGTGTGACTCCACACAACGTGTTCCTGTGGTTCAGAAGGGAACAGAGTCAAGTGTATCACCCAGGAAATGTTCTCCTCTTGCAGAGACATTCAGTTCCCTTTGCACTCAGTAGCACACAATTATCGAGGAACAAATTTTTTCCCCACAGCTTCCTTACATAATCACTGCATGCACCACATCCCTCTTTGAGATGAAAATTATTTGAGAAGAAGGGAAATAAACCCTTTCTGGCAATATCCGCGCCCTGCCCAGGTCAATAGCAGCTGCACGTCTTTGGGTGCTTTTGGAAAGGATCTAAGGCTGTCTGGTACAGTTTGAAAGTTATGATGTCTACCTTATTTCTTAATATTGGTCTCTAGGTGTAGAAAACTAAAAGCGAATGGTTTTGGGATAAACCTGAAGTAATTTGCTCTTCTGAAAAAGTGAAGTGACAGTATGTTTTGCAGAAGTTTTTATGAAGAAGTTATATTTGCTTCTCACAATATTTGCAGAGTCTCTACCAGCACGATCTCTGACTAGCTTGCGAATACCTAAATATGCCAGTATCTTTCATTTTTCCTTCTTTTTTTAGCCTGTAGGAAAAGTAGCTTGATTAGCATGTTTTTGTTTGTGCTTAGATGTGGTTGTACCTGGCAACTCTGTGTGAAGAAATTAATGAGGCAAAGTTAAGTCAGAGAGATGAGTTTTGCAATTAACGCTGAATGTGGTGAGATCTATAGTTATTCTCATCTCTTGTGAAAATGAATTAACTTGCCATAGGAGAGTTGTGTCTCCTGCCTTCATGGTTTTCTCTACATTGGTTGGCATTTCTTGACTTTGATAGCACATACCAGCTGTAGGGTGTAACGTGATGCAAAATCCATCCGTGAACAGAGTCAGGAAGACTGGATGATTGGCTACTCGTGCCACTGCTCCTTTTTCAAAAAAATTGCTGCAAATGCACCGTTAGCAGAGGAAAAGTGTCATTTATTTGAACAGAAGGATTCTGACTGCTTTAGAAAATGCCCAGCAAAACGTAAAACAACATGTCATACTCCTTTGCTCATTTGCAAATAGTGACCATTCAAAAATCAACCCCCAACGTTATATTTAGAGAAAATAAAAACTTATGCTTACCTTTGAAAAGTAACATAAAGCTTGATTTCACCACACGTGCAGGAAGAACTCATCACTGTCACCAGACAGCTCTTGTGAGCACAGTACACACATGTTTTCACTTCCATGGCTTTCATTGTAGTGTTCCTGATGACTGCCAGTTTATTGCCTCAGAAGCTACAAGTCTGAGTGCTTTGTTAAACCTGTCTTCTTATAAGCTTCTTCTCTGTCCTTCGTTTTGATTTGATGTTGGAAAATGCTGTGTAAAGCTATACTTCATGCTCAAAGGAAACCACCATAGTGCAGGACAAAGTATTTTTTAGAAAATGCTGAATTGACACACACACAAAAAATTTTTCCAAGGAACTGAAGGAACTGACAACTGTTCTTGATCATATTCAGTGACTAGCCAATTAAAACGTGTATTTGTTGGAATTTAGGAGAAGTCAAGGACAGTTTCAACTTTGCAATAAATTTCTGGCCTCTCTTTTCAAAGCTAAAGTGTTCTTAAAGAATGTAAAGCAAAACACCAGTATCAGAAAGCACAAGCCTAACACTGAGAAACACTTTGTGCCAAAATAAGTACTTGAAAACATATTCTTTTTCTTATCCTTTTGTGCATCAAACCAAAAGAGTGTATCAAAAATACATGTTTTTCACAATGCTAAAGCATCTCCACAGTTTTGGGACCACAGAATCCCCAGGCTATCATTAATGGAGTGGTGGCGCCAATCTCAAGGCAGTTTTTCAGAACACAAGTTGTTCCACAGCTTTTAGCTGATTCAAGTTCCTTTACAGCAGCCTTAGGTTCATATAGATCCCCTGATTATTGTCTGTAGAAATGGTAATAGAGGTCGTGGACAGTCACAGACAATGAAAGAAGGGAAAGCATAAATAACTGGGCCCTGATCCTACATAGTGTTTAACTGTCTTGATGCTCTAGGTACTTCTATCGCATTGAGGATTATGGGGTATAAATGCAACTCTATAATTTAACCCATCTGTAATCTGCATCTGTATGGAAAATGAGGTCTGACTCTGTATTTCAGGGCAGAAGTCCCACTGGCACACCTGAGAGCAAAGTTTGCTACAAAGATGTTTGCGCATTTTGTGTACAGAGTTTTGCTTCTTGCGTTAGATCCAGCATGGGTCAAAGTTGCTTTACATCACCTTGACTGGTTACAAAGGAAACCTTCAAATAAACCAGGATTGTTGCAACATTTTCTGTTGAAATACACCCAGGTAAGTCATCGTGGCTTAACTTGGGCAAATGAAAGTAAATCAAGTAAACTTATATCCCTCTTGCACAATTCAGCTTGGGTTTGCTTCCTACCTGCTGTGCAGGATGCTCACAAAGCACCAGAGAATTCTACAGGTAATGTACACAACATAGATAGGGACTGTCGTTATAACTTAACAGTTTAGGAGATGAAGGGGAGAAATGTTAATGCTTTGCATTTATTTACTTTTACAGCATGCTATAAAGATTAAAAATACATTGTACACAAGTGCAGTATTTAATGTAGCACTTTAATTACATTCAAGTGTGTTACTAAATAGTCTTGAGAAAACCTTAATGACCAGCTGTTCTACCCTCTTCCCATATGTCAGAAATGGTTTCAGAAATCACATTCTGGGACAGTAAGGTTGTATAATTAGACAGTGTATAGTTAACACTTCTAGATTTTCCTCTTAAACTGCGGGCCCTTTTCACTAACATATTGTGGTTTGGTGCCAGTTTGGCACAACACAATTATGCGATGTGCCAAACTGCAACTGAGATGTACAAACTCTCAGAGACATGTTATGATTGCACCATTATCTTTTTATATCTTTTTCATCATTAGGACTGGATGCTTTTTATATTATGTAAGATTTAGCTTTTTACGGCCAACAAATAAACTTAGTAAATAGGACTATAAATTTTTAATACTTCTTCCATAATGCCATTTGTCTAATCAGAATTAGATGGTTACTGTAACCCCACATCGGTTTTCACCAAAAAAGGCATCATTCCAAGAACAGCAGCTATGGACAAAAATTTCAAAGGAGGTTCCTTTTGGCCCAGTTCAGGAATGCATTTAAGCACATGCTTAGCATTAAGCACATGAGTGTTTATATAGAGGCATGCATGCGCTGAAGCTGGATCAGAAAATGGTTTATGCCAAACAAATAAAAGAAACCCTTTCCAGAAGTAAGCAAGCATACGGGCAGCTCAGTCTTTTGAACAATTATCATCCCTCTTCCCGTTAACATCTAAAAATGACTGTTTTTCTGGGACGTTTATTATTTTGCAAGACAAAACACATCCACAGTTTGCAAGGTGGGGGGGGGAGTTTGTGCGAATACATTAAGCGCGAGCCGCCAGCCGAGCCGTCAGCGCGCGACACACAGACGATCCATCCTGGCCGGGAGAAGGGGGGGCCCACGGGAGGCAGCAGCTTCACCATCCTGACAAGAGAGGTTTACGGCAGGTTTTTTTTATTATTTTTTTTTTCCTGAGCTTCAATTTCCAACGACTTATTTAGATGTAAGCAATGACAGCTGTAATCATGTTTTAAATCTTGCTTTGTATCCTTAGTTATAATGTTGTTCAATTAATATTCAGAATAATGGAAGTGATGTGCCCCTTTGAAAAAGACTTGAATGCAAGCCAAAGCTTTGGGAAACTGATTCTCAAGAGGATTAATCAGCATTTAAAACTTGCATTAATAAAAATCTGATCTTCTACTGTGTGGCATGCATAATACTTTTCATTTTTAAGCATTTTATTTTAATAGTGTGGTATCCTTTGTCCTGATTTTTAAAGGGATTTTAAAATCTAACTCCTTCAAATCAATCCTGCTTTGACCCCTGTGCATTCTTTTACTGAATATAAAAACATTAAAGAAATTCTTAGTTCACAAATACATATATTACTGAGGATGAGCAAAGTACGGTGCGCAAGCAGGCTTGTAATAGAAATGATATATAGCTTCCACAGGAATTCATGTTAGGCAAGGGCTCACCTTAATATGTAAATTATTGGTGCAATAAAAACACAAATTTACACATAATTGCTTAAAAGTTTGAAGGTAAATTATAGCCTGAGAACACACGAAGAGCCCTGGTAAGCTCCATAAAAAGTGCTCTCCGTTTTTCACATGACTTTTCACTCTGTTAGAAGGAATATTATTGTACCCTATGCCAACAAGATTGAGTCTATATCTGAAAGACAGACTTAATCTATGTTTTGTGTTGTTCTCCTGATCTTATTAGTGGGTTAGAGAAACAAGAGGATTTTGTATAAAGTTTCGCATATAAATTCAATTCTAGTAAACCAGCTAATTTACATGCTAAACAGCCAGCAGTTGGTAAGATAGTTTTGTTTCATGTCAACTGCAGAAGCTAAATGTATTTTATAAATACTAGAAAACATTATTTCTTCTGAAGAGGCATTTTAATAGCAAATAGCTCACTCAGATCTTCTACGAAGCGGAGAAATCTAGTTGAGAAATTCTTGTATCCTTACTCATGTTACTGAAAGGCAAAGTCTGCGCTCTGAGTATGGACCATCTGCTTTTACTTTGTTTCATACCTAATGTGATGCTTCAGTTCATCATAAATGCAATCAGTTTTCTAAATGGTGCCAGAGGTTCTTAAAAGATATTTTTATGAACTTGCTGCCTTCTAGAAATAGAAGGTAAATGTGTTTTGTTTAAAAACAGTAACTATAAAATGGATTTGGAGCATCAAAAATTGTAGTCTACTAGGCACTGGGCAGGATGAGTAGACTTTGAAATACTGCAAAGAAAAATAATCACAACAAATACGCCACCTTTACTTACAGTGGACAGTGTACCCAACATGAGAAGTGAAGCGTGAGAAGATGTGCGCTGGTTTAGTTTTCCTGGAGTAAAAAGAGGAAGGCTCCAATTGAAGATGCTCTCTGTCTGATTTCCCAAGATCTAGGTCTGGCCCAATGATGCACAATAATCTCATCACTTGCAAAGAGACAATTGGAGCAAGTCTCCACCCTGCAGGTATGCTGAGAGAGGGACAAGCAGGAGTTACTTTGGTACCACCTTGTTATCCCATCAAGCACTACCTGCCTGTTTCTGGTTTCAGAGGGTATCTGATGCTACCGCTCACAGACCAAAGTATTTCTTCGTGAACAAAATCCTGGCTGTAAGAAGTCAATGGCAGAACACACGGTCAATGATTTCCAGCTGTGGTAGGACATTCTCTTGAGTTGATAAACACCTAGATTCAAATCTGAAAGGCTGGATAAAATGTATATGAGCCTTCTACCTGTTGGATAAATACCCAGACTCTGGCTGTCAGCTCTAGCCTCCCCCATCCTCACCCTCTCCAAAGGACATCACTCCTGCCTGTCTTTGGTTCTCTCTGAAGAGGGAAAAGTCCCATTGAAATTCAGTCTGCAGTTGTCAGATCTACAAACATAGGTCCTTATCTGGCATGTAAGACTGTGTCTAACTTGGAAATAAGCTAGACAGGGAGGCCATCCTCTCGTACTGTAGTGAAGTATCATGACTTGGGTCCACACCTAGATTTTCTACAAACAGGGTGGTTGAATCCAACCTGCCTACTGGGAACAGTGCCTGGGAGTAAAGCTCCTTCCTTGCTTTCTGCCTGAGCAACGCCTGAAGGCAAGCTATCAGCATGTCCTATCTGTGAGACATCACTACTTCCCAGCCAGCCAGCAGATCGAGGGATGGCTTTTGGGTCTCTTGCCAACTGCCTCGTACAGGGATGACAGAGGGAACATCCAAAATGATGGTAAGCAACTACTGAAGCTCAGTCTGAGACTTCAAATTGCAAAAAAGGCAAAACACCAGTCACCCAGTGTGTGGGTTTACTGTAGAAATTATTACAGGCACTAAACTAATCTAACCCCTACTACAGAAAAGCAAAGCTACAGTTGAGAGCAAGCAGGTCTGATGCATCACCACAGGGAGCCTGAGTCTTAATATTGTGTTGTTCCACCACCATCTTCCTTTTGCCATCATCTATACTTCTCTTGTTCTCTCTTTTTCAGCTCTAATTACTGTGTGGAACCAACCTCCTTCATGCAGTCAAGGCTGTCAGCACTCCCAGCGTGGCTCCAGCCCTTCCTCCTTGCACCTTGGGGCTCTAGGTGCCTCTTGCCCTTCTCCCTGCTTCCCTTGCTATTTCCAGGCTGCTTTGCTCTGGGATGTGCCAGTACTGGATTAGGCTGAATGCAAGTCCCACATTCTTTATTACAGAGTCAGCATTTCTTCCTCGTTCCTTGCCTGGCTGCTGCCCAGCAGGTTATTTTGGGACCTACGCTAGCTGGCCCAGAGCACAGCCATGCCAGGAAGGGTACTAACAGCTGAAAGCTGCCGAGGATTGTTTGCCAGTGCCTGAGCCTGAAATGAGGTGCTGTTTTATTTGGGGCATAGACATAGTGTAAACATCCCTGAAGAGAATGGTGGTAGAGGGTAAGGTTTGTCCTTACCCTTTAGGGTAAGGTAAGGTCGGGGTAAGCTAGTCCAGCACTGAAGGGCTAGCTGGGGGAAGGGAAGGCAAGGCTGGGCAGCAGCCCCTTGCAGTGCTTTCCCTGTAACCGGCAGCGCTGCAAACCTGCAGGCTGGGGGTGGGAGAGACAGTGCTGTGAGAGGGATTAAGCCATCTGCACATTTTCCTCCCTTTCCTCCCAGCCACAGACAGACCCTCACCACCGTGTTCCCAAGCCAAGATGGTGCCTCTGCTCCTGGGACATGTGGTCCCCACACCTCCCCCTGGGTCAAGGCAAGAAGCAGCAAAAACTCAGCAGCACTGCAGAATTGTCCTGTGGGTCTTGGTGGGTTGGGACTGGCAGATGTTGATATAGCAGCTAGCGCACGGTTCAAGTGTCTCTCCTCACCTCATACCTCTCCATCCCAAGACAAGGAGTATTGCAAGCCCATGGTGTGGACACCAAGCTGTAGGTCAGGCAGAGTATGTGTGGAGACAGGCATTGGGTGGCAAGAGGGTGCGGAAGAAGGGAGCAGGAGGAGGGGAAGGAGATGGGATGGAAGAAGCAAGATCAAAAACATCTGTGAAATGGTTGTGAAAGATTTGGTTGAGCTTTCTGGGCGAGTTAATCCTCCATGTGTTCTCTGAGCTGGTAAATAATATTGATGTATAGGTATAAAGTGGGACTCCATGACCAAGTACAGACCCTGCAGCATCATAGTTAGGTGTCCTGCCTATGATATGCTCATTTGATTTAGAACCAGAAACAATTTTACCTTCTCTGGTGTGCCTGCTCTCCTTGTAAAACATTATGTCATACCTAAGTGGCCTTTATACCTGTGGAGCCAGATGGCCACCAATGACTTGTACCTCTTTTCCTGGGAGCTGACTTGGAATAGCTTCTATAAGCCTGAATTTCTGCTCTGGAAAACAGCCTGTTGAGAATGTCTTGTCCTGAGCAACTTCCAATACATGCCTTCAGGAGCACATGAAACTATTGCACCTTCTTAGCCCCCGTGCAGTACTGCAGGTCTTGGAGGAATCTGGAGTGCCCGTAGAGCAGCCGGCGAGCAGATGCAGTGGGGTGGTCATGGTACCTGAGCTGCCTTGTTTGAAGCCAGGGTAAACCTGCAGAAGCCAGGGTAGCTGCCCTCCCAACTTGGAGCTGGGAGTGCTCTGAGTGCATAGCAGCAGCTACAGGGCCAACGTCCTTTAGCAGACGGCAACCATGGATGTCTGGAGAACAGTGTTAAATCCTCTGGCAGAGTCATGACATGTTGCTGGCTTATTCTTAACCTTTTATGTTCTATTGCAGCGCTTTTGTAAAGAAAAAAAGGTTATTGTTATACTTGAATTTATCATGCTGTTGGAGAGCACTGGGTGTGAGTCAGCCTTGAGGCAGTAAGATGGACAAGATGAGCTCTTGAAGTACCTTTCCAGATCTATTTCTACAAGTCTATGAGCAGAACAAAATGAACTCAAGATGTTTTCCCAGAAGAGAGCAAATAAAGGAGCCATTTCTTTGAATTCTGCACAGATTGAATATGAATAAAATGAATCCCACATCTGGTCCATTCTTCTTATTCATTTCTTTAAAGAACAGATACAATCATGCTGTACACACACGCAAAAACCAAGCAGGGAAGATCAAGTCAAGGGTGCCTCAGGTTTTACTTTCTGTCTCTTTTTGAAACGGCAAAAGATTAAAACCAAAAAATCTGCATGCCCCACACAAATAAAACAGCATCTATATCTGAACCATTGCAGTCCGTGCTGAGTGTTACACAATCAAAATCTGAGAGGGGAAAGGAGTTGGCAGTGGCCAGAAGGGGCTGTACGCATGGGGAGGAGTGCTCACAAAGCTTTTCGGCAGGCAGGAGTTTGGGATATGAAAGTAGGCAACTAGGCTCCCTGCACAATGTGTGAAGGACATTTGACTCCTGGTGAAGATGACTCGCAAAAGTCAGACTGCTGAGCAGGGACCTGCTTGCCCAAGCCCATGGCGACTGCTGGAGAGACAGATTTGCCTGTCACCCCATCTCTGAAAGTCCCTTAGGTGTCCAGTTCAGGCCAGAGAGCAGATACGGTGTATGGCAGACCTTCCAGGTCATGAATAATGAAGACTGTCATGTGCCAGATATTTAAGATGAGCCCAGTCTTGCAGTTTGTTTGCTCGACTGAATTGTTTGCCTTTTCTGAACCTTGCAAGGCTCCCAAACAAAATATACACTGGTCTTATTTATTAATTTCCCCTTTGTTAGCTAATTGTTTTGCAACACTTTCTTCATTAAACAGATTTTTATGACTTAAATTACTTTCTTCATTAAATAGAATGCTAGAACATTTATTATTAATTCTCTAATTATTTAGGTTATTATATGGTTTTTGGGTAGTGAAGCACCTGTGTATAATGCCTGACAGGTTAGCTTTTAAAATCAACTTTGTGTTTGCGTTTGAATGGTCAGCAGCAACAAAGATACTCCTTAGATGTATTTTTTAAAAAATGGTTAATAAATATAGCTCAAAATTCATGTAGAGTCAGAATGATGCAACTTGCTTGCCCATTCCCTTCTGCCTGCTCTATCTTCTAATAATATTTCTGAATCAGATTTGTATAGTAAGTTTATCTCTCCCTAGAGAGCAAATTTTTGATATGCTGTAACTATCTTTTAAGATGCATTTTGACATAAACTGTGTAAAAATCATGTCTGTTATTTTTACATCAATTTATTTTGTTCATTTTTTTCCTTTTGGTAGCCTCCTTTTGCCATTTTCAGTTATTACTATGTATGTACTTCAGAAAGAACACATCCACATTTGAGTGGTTAATCAAGGGGAACTAACCAAAATAATCACTTTCTAGTACTTCAAAATATTCTGATCTTTAAATGGAGAATATGGATTCTTAAATTAAATACGTATAATAAGAAATAAGTAGTAATAAGAATAAAGTGGGGTCTGTAAGAATAAATGTTATGTTTTAAGCAAAATGCATTTGATTTGCCAGGTTCAAAGCTGCTTTGAATCAGTAAGAACCAGTGCAAAAACCGGGGTGAGGAGGATAGAGAGCCTCATAATGCTTATAAATTGTCCATAATTGTATGGATTTAAAATATGAAAGTTGGCAGTGGCAAAAGCTAAAAGCCATTAGGAGAGATCCTATTGTGCAACACATCAGTAATCGTAACTCATAATCTTAGGGGGAAAAACGAACTAGAGTTTTCTAAAATTTTCATAACTGTACTTGAGTCTTGTCTTGATGTTTACTACAATGATGGCATTGTTTGAAATGACATAGCCTAATGCATATATAAATCCTGTTTGAAAAGAGCTACTAATTAACATGAATAGTCTTCTTCTCTGAAGGTCATTTATTGCAAAGTTCATTTTTCAGCCGAGCATTGCTAAAGTAGTCACCCCCGCTAACAGCCATTAGATTAAGAGACTTAGGTCTGTTCTCTTCCTGACACTGGGTCAGGATTTTCAAAGACAGAGGCTCTTCGATGCCAAGAAGCCCTTAAAAATAATATTTGAACAGAAAAAGAATAGATCTAATTACATTGTAAATATTTCTGTGGTTATTGAAATAACAAAGATAATTCTATTTATTTTATCTTTTAAAAAAAACACACTAAGTTTTACTTATCTGATGTTCCAGTGCAGCTCTTCCTTATGAGACCTTTGATTTCTTCAGTCATAACGACTCGTTAAAACTGAGAAACACTGAATATTTAGCATCTGATGTGTGAGCATGTTCACCTGTTGCCAAATACTAGGCACATGAAGGTCCAGGTGCCTCTGCCTCTCCTTTGGAGGCCCCAGAAAGGCTCTCTGTGTGTGCGTGCATGCCAGCCACTGTTGCTTCTCCAGCGAGAAAAGACGTCCAAATTCAAAGGGCACCAACTTACCACTGCCAAAGTTAGAAAGTATGAACTGCCACTTCACCAGGGCTTTAATGTTGCCACCTGAACCATGAATATCTAATTCTGAAGCAATGTACGTACAGGACCCCCATTAATACCACTGCCCTGGTATCTACTTGGACATAGGTTTAGAAACTGCAGCGACAATGTTACTGCTTGGGCTAAGGTACATCCCCCCCTGGAGGGTTTTCTGGTCGTGTCTGTGGACACATGGTAATAAAGGAGTTAAGGATCCTTGCTGTGGTGACAAAAACTTGTTCACCCATATCAGCTGGTTACAAACAGGTATGGGGTCTTTTGGGCTGGGATGTGACATTAAATACATTGCTCTTCTGCATCTCAGTGCCTGCAGAAGCAGGTGTGCCATGCCCGTGCCAGCTCGGTGCGCCACTGAGGCTCTGGCAAGCCTTTCCTCTGTTTTTTACGATGTTTGCCTCCCATCTGGGCAGGCCAAGTGTGGGGTCTTCAGTAGTCATTTAGAACCTAAGTCATTCCCAAATGGTTCCCAGCTGTAGGGTTACTCTTGTCAGTAAAGAGGAGATTCTGCAACCCAGTAGGGTTGTGGGGACAGGGAAGAACCAGGAGCTCTTAAGAAGAGCCAAGAAACCCATGGAATTTCTTTGAGAGAATGATTTTGGATAAGAAAGTCCTCACCAGCAGCTGGCTTGCAGGGGAGCCACTTGAGACCCTAAGAGCAGCAGGAAAATCCCACAGACCTCAACGCACCTGTAAAAATCTTGTGGCTTAGCCCACAGGATTTGTGTTCCCTTCTCCTCTAGCCATGCCGCTCCCCCCGGAGTCAGGCTTCCTTGGGCCCCCAGTAGCTACAGCTGGGCTGCTGGATACCAGAGCTGCAAGCATGAAAAAACCCTCCAAGTCTGAAGGACAACAGTGCCAAGCAAGCAGCAAGGTACGCCTCTGCCCCTTCCACTCCACCCTGTCCCCACCTCTGGGGCAGAAAGGTTGCGAATACGATGGAGGGGAGTGGGACACTTGTGATGTGGCTCAACTGCTTCTCCCTGCCAGCTTCCACAGGGTTTTTGCTCCTCTCCACTTGCGTTAACAGAGGGGAGCATATGGGCCTTGGAGATTTAATGTTTCATGGCTTACTTGGCTGTCAAAATGTTTTACATTATTATTTGTTGCAACATTCACGGTCATCATCTTTAAGGAAAAAAAAAACCTGTGCGGCAGGTCCCTAGATGCCCTTGCTGGGAGCAGATGTCGGAGCAAGAGCATCGTTAAGCCTCTCTTGGATTTTTTATTTCTCACCCTTTGTACAGCCAACACGGTGCGATGCGGAGCACACACAGCCTCTCTCATCGCCTGGCAGGACCCACTGGGGTGGTTTAGCAAGGTTGAAACAGGGAAACTTGCGGATTTATAGGGCGCTGAGACAAATTCGTAATCTGTATTGATGGCATCATCCCCAACCATGTGACAACCAAAGCAGATAAGCCTATGACTGAACCGAAAAGATTTCTTAAAGCTGGTAATCGATATTGAGCAGCTCAGTCTGTTGAGCTATCAGGTTCGGAGATCTCCACACATGTGGGGTGGGGGTGGAGGGGAGCTCTGGGTTTGTAAAATGGGGAGATGCTGAGCTAAGCCACAGCCTGGCGTGGTGCTGTAGGTTGCCAGGACCTGCTGCTGCAGGGGGTGGTTTCAGCTGAGGAGGGACTCGCAAAAGCCATGGGAAGGCTTTGGTTGTTAGGGAGGAAGACCCAGAAGCAAAGGGCCAGTGAGTAAGGAACCAAGTATCACAGACCTGGCGACTTGAAATTTTGTTGCAGGTGAAGCTCTCCAAGGGTGCTGCTTAGCGTCCCTTCTCCAGCACCCCAGAGTTGATAGCCAAAATCTCTAGTTGATGCTGAAAGTTTCCATAGCGGTTTCCTGGCCCAGGGTCTGATATCCCCTACTTACAAATATCTCGTGTTTCAAAAGCACTCTAAAGGAGATGGTCCCCCATCCAGGGGTTCCTTCCAGGGATCCTGTTGGAGGGAACCTGTTTTAAAATGGATAAAATGGTCTGATTTTCTGTAGACATAACGACTTTCCAGGAAGCAACTATCCAAACCACCGTTGTCTGTAGCGCACAGGAAAAAAGTCTACCCTCAGCTAGATGGCCTGGGATGGAGCTCCCCCCCAAAGTCACTGCCTGCTGCTCCTGCTGCCTTTCATACAGGGGAGGGAGCTGGTGTCAAGAGAAGCCATGTATAGGTAGTACCTCCTCAGAAGTAGCATTCCCATGAAAGGGAGAGAAGCTGTCTCCAGATAATCAAGCCTTGTGCTTTGTTTCCACGAGATGACTGCGTCTTATGAAGCCTGAACTGGTTAGACTGGCACATAAAGATGAAGGGAGAAGCTGAGCCTTTATATTTCTCTGTATTTATGGGGCAAGACAGCTGGGGTTCAAACACACTCCGTATTATGAAGCACCTATTAATATCGTCTCCTGATGGAGAACAGGGTGGTTTTTTCTTCTTAAATGTTTAATTAGCAGGCATTGTGTTATGTCTTTACTTCAATAAATTCCAGTTGAGAAAGATTTTGGGTGCACATGTGAATGAACGCTTGTCTTGAAAGACAGAGCAAAAAGAAATTCATAATCATGTTTCCCTTGTTGTATTTACTGTTTTGCTTCTAAAGGGAATATTACTCCACTAAGAGATTCATAATTAGGAGGATGCCAGATGGGTTATCAATGTGGTTTTAAATTTTTATACGTAGAGTGCTTGTTTTTGCAGGGGATGCTTTGGTTCCATGTACAGTAGTTAAATATAAATATCTTCTATGGGGGGACTGCTAACTATTCCATAATTTTGAATTTGTTGTTTATTTAATCCTTCTTTTCTTCTTCCCCCACCCCCTACCCCCACCCATTTTTTTTTCCAGCTGCTCTGTTGGGGTAGATTAACTGTATGAATCTACCAGGTGGAAAAATAAAGCTTGAAATCAGAACTGAGACCCATATCTCCACCTGAAAAAGCCAACAACTTTAGTCAGTAAAAAGAAGTGAAAAAAAAGTCAGGACTTCAGGCACCTTTCTGAAATGCTAGGGGAAGGTGTTCCTGGTGCGCTGGGTGCCTCAAAAGCTGGTGTGTGCTTTGTGCCATCATCACAGAGGTGCGGCAGCATGGTGGCGGTGAGGAGGACAAGACCTGAGGTCGGTGCATCCCAGGCGGGGAGTGATGTGATGTGCTCTTCCGAAGGGAGGACAAGAAGTCAAAGGCAACCAGAAAATCGTGGTGTGACAAGGCCATGCACCACAGCCAACTAGAATTACTGTCCCACAGAAACCCTACACCTCCTTGGAAAGCAGGCACTCAGCCGCAGAGTTTTTGTGCTTTCCAAATACAGGCTGGCTAAACTGCCTGCTGCAAGCAGCTCTGACCCAGCCGGTGGCAAAGTCCTGCGGGTTCCTTATGGACCAGCTGCTAGAGGGTGGGATGCTGGCACACAGCACTTAGACACAGGCACACGGGTGTATGCACACACACATACACACACGCATGTGTACGTGTCACCATTTTGCTCAGCATACTTCAACCTTCAGCACCAAAGTAAAGCTCGCCTCTCTGCAGGTTTTATGTCAAAGCAGACATATCTTCATCACTCACCAGGGCTTTGGATCAGACAAAGGGGCCGTGTCACCTTTCTTCTGTTTTCTTCTGGGTCCCCTTTCTATCATGAGCATTAGAGCTGTGATAAATGGAAGGCACGCACAGTATAATGATAACCTAGATGACAGTGTTGAATATGCATTTGTTCCATGTGTAAGTGTTACTGAAGGAGAAGACACTGTTCTTAAACACCAGGGAAGGGTGATCAGAACTGGAAAAAAACCCCAGCAGGGCAACAGCAATGGAAATGGTATGAAGCTTATCCAAATCCCATTAATATAACAAACTAGTTTATGAAAATTCTGTACCAGGCAAACCCAAGCCACAGCCTTAGACATCTTAAAAAAACTTGTGAAGGTCAGCTCATCATCTCTGAATGCAATTTTCAATGAAAAACTTCACCGCCACAGCACGTCTTGGTCTAGGGAGTCACAGCCTTGCAAACTCCAAATCTGGGGCATGGACTTGTTCTCTGGGGCAGAGGCCAGACTGAAGGCTGATTGATGAAAACAGATTAAAAAAAATTTACTAAGGACTTTAAATTCAATGGCAGCTTATAAAATCATACATGTTCAAGGGAAAAGAAAGGACTGTCATATAACTAAAAACATCCTGGTTTTACATATTGTAATCATGTCGTACTGGTATAAATGCAAGCAGGAAAATGTTGGGTTATCAACAGAAAATCCCAATGCCTAATGATAGGGACAATTAGGAAAGTGTCACATGAGATAGTTAGGTCATCCTCATTAGAGAACTTTAAAATTACTTTTGATGAAATGCAGTGGACAGTTGTGTGAAGGAAGCTCTTGCATGATATAGAGATTGGACCGAGAGGAGTGTCTGTGGTTTTGCATGGACAAAGACAAAACTTCGTGAGAGGTATTAATTGGGCTTTTATTTAAATGAAAGTCAAGACCCACAGATGCTGGCTCTGACTTGCCACAGAGAGTCTGGCCTTATGTTTTCAAGTTTGTCCTAAGGCTCTCTGTCTCCTCTTGGGAGAGATTTTGTTGATGTGATAGAAATTTCTGTCCTTCCTTCGCACAGAGTAACTCTGCAATTGAAGAAGTTTGTAGTACTGGAGCTCTTCTTCAGCTCTGTACATCTGCCGATTACAAAGCACACATTCCACAGTCTTAACCTGGTGTGTGAGTGGCAAAATTTCACTGTATGCTGTTAATTCATCCATCCCTCAGCTTCTCTTTGGCTTTCCTCCCGCAGAGCCTCTGGGGGCGATCCCTGCTTCCCAGTGACAGGAAGAGCAGGAGCAGGAGATGCTCCAGAAGGAGGCTGATATGGCTGATATGACCTCAATTTCTGCAGTAGCACAGCCAGGAGAGTTTCTGTGGTGGGGTCTGAAGTACCCTTGGTTTGTATAGTGGTGATAAATTTCACTAAATGCTGTGGGGAACATGATGGTAATTAAGAGAAATTAAAAGATGCAGCAGTCCAAACTGAAAGAGGTAACTGGCCAGTGAAGGAATGGCTGTTCGGGGCGGTCACGTATCAGTCATGCTTTGCCGTTCATGAGCTGCACTGGTCTGTAGACTTTTCAATAAAGTCGTGTTTAGCCTCGCACTGGGTCTGGCAGGAGCAGCAGGGGTAGGAGTCTTTAGAACTTTCACTAAGCAAATTATATGGGACGATGCAGTGAACATTTCCCCTGCTTTGTCAGACCATGATGGCAGGTGTGCACCTTCGCTGGGTTTAGGGGCTGTTCTCCAAAAAATACTGTGTTGAACCTCTCTTGTCTTCTGGATGTGGATAAAAGGGAGAAACTGGGGAGGTGTAACCCCCCCAAACTACTTGGCTATACAGCTATGGCTTCCTGTGCATCTGTTTCTAACCAGAACGGTATCAGTAACCTTCTGCTAACATGGGTGGGTGTAGAAGTTTTTCTGAGATCCCAGAACTGAAAGACTCTTACCTGTATCTTTGTTTTCCTTCTTGTGATAATAACAGCAGCTATTTTCCTAATAAAAATATTCAGAGTACCATGTTACGTCTGTTTCTTAAATTGTGATCATTATGTGACTAATCATAATAATAATATGATATTAGGGGGGAAAATGTTGGAAGATATTCCCTAGAGGGAAATGAATTTCTTTTTATCATCTACAGTAGTTTATTTCACATATTCATGACCCTCCTGGTATTCTTTTTTTTATGATGAGCCATAAAAATGACAAAATACATTAGCAAAGTTCTCGGTTTATGCTAAAATGACCATATTCAAAAATAATAACAGAGACTTGTATCAGCAATGCAAAAGATGCATGAAGTAATTGGTGCTTAATTTGTACACAAACTGTCAAGGCAGTTTTCCTCACGGCCTGCATCTTCTGAATTCATTAGTCTCTAATTAAGGCCAGTTGGGACCAGCAGTTAGAAGGTTAAAGAGGTTCTGACAGCCCTAATCATTGCTCAGGAAGCTGAAAATGTATGCAAAGTCTCGGCAGATGGGGTGAGATCTGCTTCTGCCAAGTGATAACTGTTATTCCTTTGCACCTCCAAAGCTGTCATCCTAATAGGCACATTTTAAATTTATTAATGCTCTAGTTACAATGCATACACAGTCTCTAATGGTATGTCATTCAGAGTATATAAACTGAGCAATTAACACATATTACCTGGTAATGGTAAAATTATTTGTTGCCTGTTTGATTTTTTTCCTGGTTTCCTAATCCAGCAAGAATAGTCGTAAGAAAAGACTTTTCTTTGTTGAAAAGGAGGGATTCTGAGCTGCATGTTTGTTGACCATTAATTCTTTGTTTCTACAGACAAAAAGCTCACAAGCCATAACTAACTTTTCTTTGATTTCCAGTGCCTCAAAGATTTGAGTTTCAGGGATTATACATTTTTCAAACTTGAGATGTAAAATTGTGTGTTTTGAATACTTCCAATATAACTTTAACAGATATATTTTTTTCTAAATTTCATTTTTTCAATCCTTTTGAAAAGTAATGTGTGAATTGCTCAGCAAACTGTAGTTGTCCTCATCCCCCCCCTTCCCCACTACTTCAGTGAGACACCCATATTTCGTTCCCCTCTGTGGTGGTATCTCTCTCCTTAATCCTATTTGGCTTAAAGCTGCCTAATTGACGACGGCATGTTTTTAGGTGTCTCTGTCCATCCGAAGGCTTCAGCCACGGGAGGCCTTTAATTGCACGTAGCACTGGTGCGATGGCGGGTTGCAAGGGGGGAGCCGGTGGCAGAGCCCCCCGCACCGGCAGCGGGGCAGCCCCCAGCGCCTCGGCTGCGGCGGGAGCCCAGCAATCGCAAACAGTGCTAATCATGTGCTAAGATGTTAATGTAAGCAACAGAACAATTATGTACCCAGTGACTTATAGACAGGCCAGGAACCTATTCCTCTGTTAGAATTAATTGATTTCGCTCTGTGTAATGAGCACAGCACAAATAGGGAGAGAGAAGGTAGTGTAATTGAACTGTGGGCCTGGCTCTACCATCACCAGCCTGAGTCATGAGTGACTCTGAAAACATCAAAGGGTTTCACAGGGTACAATAGCGGCGTGAGACAGTTGCAGGTCAACTGTTTGCTGCTGAGATTTCTCCAGGTTGCATTTCAGACCTCAGCACCTGATAGCAAGTCATCGGTGGTGAGACCCATAGCACCCCTGTGAGCCAGCACCGCCAATCTTGTGTTTTCTTGATACATCAGCAGCCCTGCTGAAGTCAAAGGAGAATTTTCCCAAGTGAAAGCTATATGGCCAGGTCCTGCATTAGCCAACGGGACTCCCCCGATGGCTCTACAAGTAGTGCCAGTGCTGTTCACACGGGGAACTGGTGCTGAGGTGTTCCCACTGGAATATGGGGAGAATTGATGCTGCTATACTCCCTCACTCTACAAAAGTATTTTTTCCAGTAGGTTTCATGGCAGATAAGGATCATTAGTACCATTTTACATCGGGGAAGCTCAAGAACAGAATGGAAAAGTACTTGTGCCAGGAGTGAAAAAAAACCCCTGGAAAACCAAGAAAACCCCACCTATAGGACATATAAGAGGGGAAGGGAATCAAAGCTGATAAATTATATAGAACAACTTTGACCTAAATGGCTTCCAGAGAATGGGTAAAAACCTTGATCACCTTGACCTGCATCACTGTTGTATAGGAGAGCGTTACTCTAATGATCTTCACTTTCTGATGTGAATGTACAGCAGAGCTCTAATCCCGACACCTTTCAAGTTTGAGCAGCACATAACCAGCGTGGAGTATGCTTAAGCCTAAACTACAGATAGCCCCCTGAGTTACAGTAGCTTTATGCTAGGACACTTCATTTCCACTGAGATCTGTCTTACCTGAATGATCTACTTTGCTCTTAAACCATCGCTAAGCGGTGCACTGCCTCCTGGGTTGAGTTTCAGGTTATAAAATGCACCCTCTCAAGGGCTCTAGGCAAACAAAGACATTTATTTCCTTCAAACCAAAGCACACATTAAGGCAGAACCAGCTCTCAGGATACACCCCTGCACCCACAGTTTGATGTATATTCCCACTACGGGGCTCCCCTGCCTTCCCCAAGCAGGGGGAGCCCCATGAACCCCCATCAGGGAGGTAGGATGCTCCAGAACTGGGACATGTTACTTGAGGGTCCTTACTTGCACCCAGGCACTGCTCACTAGGTTGTCCAAGACACTTTTAATTTTGGATTATTGTACATAGAAGTAGGCGAGAGCTGAATTTTCTACACTGCCTCTAACCCAATAAATGAGGGTATTAAATGACAGTGGTATAATGTGGTGGGGCTCTGGTTTAGGACCATTTGAGCAGCCAGAAGACACACCATGTCAATGTGGAAATAGAAAACCACTCAGCTATGGAGACACAGCTTCCCGTTCCTTCAAGTACCTCTCTCCCAACCAGTCTGGAGCAGAGAAACCAGCGCATATCATGTGCTGCAGATGGATCAGCGATGGATCGTACAGCTAGCTGGGTCTGGCATGGTCTGATTCCTCTTGTGTTTGCTGGCTACTTACCCAGCCAACAGCCAGACGTTTGTGGGGTAAATCATTTCCAGTTGTTTCACAGAAGCAAATTGTCCAGCAGTATAAATAATAATTCCTCTCTGACAGGGATTTCAGTGTTTGCCTGTGGCTCTTGTGCTCTGCTGCTTGCCTTCAGCCCCCCACCCAGCACATCTTCTCCTGGAGAAGGATATGAAGTCCCCACTGCAGACCAGTTGTGAACAGAAAAAAAGAGGTGCCAGCTATTTTCTCTCAATTTTTGTCTGTATCCATACACAGGGCACAAGTGGACAATGTTACAAAAGGCAATTGAAATTCTCGGTCAAAAATAATGGAGGCAAAATTGCTTGTAAAATTGCAAGTGACAAAGTTGTTTGGTTTGTACCATTTATAATTCACAAAACCTGAGGGACTGGACACAGACCAGTGCTTTGTCAGGAGAGAATTCAGCCCACATGAAAATCACTAGACATTGCCGTGGCTTTTGCTGGCTGTTTTATGCTGAGGAGGCTCTAGGGATAGGGAAAGCTTAGCAGCGAGAAGTTTGCTTTTGCTTAAATTCTGCAATTCATTGCTTTTCCCTTTACTGTCTCCTCTAAGCTGTCCAAGGTGATGCCCCCTTGTCACTGCCTGCCCAGAGTCACACGATGGCCACCTCCTGCCAGCCAGCACAGGGATTTCTCTGCTACTTTCCAGCCTCCCAGTGCCGGTGTAGGAGGGTGGCAGAAGGAAAAGGGCCATGCAGCTGATGACCCCATACTGCGCTGAGCCCCAGGTGCCATCTCTGGCCCATTGGCATCTGGTGTAGCGTCAAGAAGTCAGGGTAAGCAGGAAGGCATATGGGGAGCCATTGCGTAGCTTGGTGCTGTCACTGCTTTGCCCTGAGTCATGACGTATCGTTCTGGGTGTACCTGCCTGCAGACCTCCTGGACAGGAGGAGGGTCCACTGTTTATTGTGGAGGAGCCAGCACTCCAGATGCAATGGGAAACGATCTCTGCAGCTGGAAGGAGGTGCTGGCTTGCCCCACAGGCCACATTTGGAGTGGAAGGTCTTCCTCCAGACAAACCGGTGACACTGCAGCATCCTGCTTATCTTCTTGTTCCAACAAAGTGTCTTCTATGCAAGGGGCCTTGGCAAATATTTATTCTGCACCACCTTTGCCCAGAGCCAGATTTTGGGAGCTGTCGTGCCGATTCAGTCCGTATTGCTGGGCTGCCGTGTTGGGGAGGCATTCCCTTCGTGAGCGTGCTACCTGTCAAACGTCACTCAGGCAAGGGCACCGTGCACCTGGGGCCAAATGAGTCCTGTTGGGCCAGATGGTGTTAGGTGATGGTGTGCCGAGGGCAAGGCAAGGGCAAATTGATTGCTGCACGTGTGTGTGGTGTTTGCTACAAGGTGTGAGGTGAAACACATCCGAGTCAAACAGGCTTGAAAGTGCCACAAAATAGCGGGCTGGAGTTAAGTTCCTTTTCAATAGTTTACTTGGAGTGAGCTAGGAGTATCAGTATGTACTGCCAGGGGTTGCTTCTGAATAGCTGCCACTCTACTGAATCTCCTGACATCTGGTACCTTCCTCCAGGACAGGCAGCTTCTCTACCTCAAGGCAAACTAGATTTTTCTGCAACCTTGTGCTAATTTTCTACAGCAGGGAGAGCTGGGGAAACTGATGACATAAATATTTTTCTGCAGGGCTGGAGTCTATTCAGGTCCAGCAAGAAGCTGATGGTCCCCACAGCATGCTGAGCCTGGTGGTTACTTGGTGATGATGGCCACAGCTCAGGATGGTCAGTAGGACCCAAGAACAATCTGCAGGCGGAAAACACAAGCTGTGCAATGTTTCTGTTGAACTGGTGATCACAGCCTGTGTAGATGGGCTTAAGAAATGTAGCTGTGTTTAAGAAATTCTAGATGCATTGCCGTTTTGTAGTTACTCTGTGTGTATCAGAAAAAGCCTAACAGAATAAAAAAGTTTGGAGAGGGTGTCTGTCCTCCTGTGTTGGATTATCACTCTCATCTCTCTGTTTCTGTTGAGAAAATGGAGGTTGAGAGTAGCTAAGTGAATAACCCAAAGGACTGGCAGCAGCAGAACCAGACAGCACGAACAACCCCTGCTCTATGCTGCGGTGAACCTTAGGAGGCCCTGGGTGCAGGTCTTCCAGGGTCACACTGGAGTAAGTGGGGTCCAGCCAAAACCTTCCCTATCCAAGAGGAAATCTCTGCAATGGATTTATGGACAGATTTGTTCTCTTGGGTATATCACTGGCAAAGGGCTCAGCAATCAGCCAGGGGGAAGTATCACATTTAATATTTTATGACTGGGAGGGCACTTGTGCCACAAAGATGCCAGAAAGCACCCTGCAAAATGCTGCTGCACAGCTGGTGGGGCAACACACGGAAGTCCTTACAACAGGACCAACTGATGACATACACAGCAGTCGTCTCTTCCTGAATCGTTCGGTGACACCGGAAAGCTTGTTTTGGATGGTAGGTTAGTACCACTGAGCTCCAGAGAGCACACTGTGCAACTCCGGGGCAAGTGAGATGGGGTAAGACATATCAGGTGGTGCAAGGCTTGCTATCTGTATTGTCTCAGTGTGCTCTTCCAGGCTCCCACACTGCACACTTCCCTGCAGTACTGATACCCCAGGACCTACCATTGTGGCAAAATACTCCATTGCCCATGGGACTGCTGATGTGGATCAGTTTTAAGGAAACTTTTATGGAGCCCGGGCTCAAATCTTGAAGATTTGTGCTGAGACCCTGGGTTAAACCTACTACTTAGTAGTGGTAGCTGCCTGTGTTGCCCTCTGTGAGCTGTGAAGTGCATTTCCGCTTATGCAGTAAAACCATCAAATACAGACACTTTCCCTTCAGTATGTAAAGAAGACTCCGTGCCTTACCAGTCCTTGTAAAAGTTGATCTGCCAAGGTCTTAATTTCTTGTCTTCAAGTTCTAGCCCAACCTTAAACCAGTATTTTTTAAAAATCCAAGCTACAGTCTGATCATATCACCAGGGTTTTGTCAAAGCATTGGATATTTCTTGCTTGCAAAAAGGTTAGTTTGCAGCTGATGTCCTGAGCTGGGGTTTCACAGTGCCCCAGTGCTATTGCCATGGCTGGGGTTATCCCTGCCCCAGTGCTCCCTGCGCTGCCCTGTACCATATCTTCTGTCCTACTCTGGCAAAGCAGGCTGTCACAGCTTGCCTCCAGGTTTTTAAGCCCACCTTAATGGCTCCTCTATCAACGACTCTCACTCCTTAGTGTGGAACAAAAGCCCTGGGCATCTCCAGTTTCCAGGGATCTCTGGAGGACTTCCACCTTGTTCACACCAGGCTCTAGATCTGCCACTAGCCAGCCTGGGTAGAAGGAAGCCAAACTCTTTTTTTTCTAGTGCCATTTTTTTTTTTTTGAGTCAGCCCAGCAAGGATCTGTCCCTATAAGCTTAAAATGCGCTTTAAAAGTTTTGGTGTGAAAGAAATCTCCTGTGATAAATAATGTAAATCATAAAGTAGAAAAATTGAGGCATTTATAAAACTACAGACACTAGTGAGTTGTTCTGCTGGAGCTCTCCTGGACACCAAACATTTCTCCTTGGATACATGTACAGTGATTTTAAGCAGATTGTATCTACAATGCTACAGCCTCTGACATATAGTTATTATAGTTGATGCTGCGTGCAAAGCAAGATGTGACTTGTCTACTATACCATGCAAAGGTGAACAGCTCCGTAAGAAAAGAATCAAGCAGCATAATCCATTAGAGTCCATTTACAAACTAACAGATATTTTACAGACATTCAACAGACGTTCAATCAAATCATAATCTCAGAAACCTGCCAACAATAAAACCCATAAATTAAAATCAAGTTATATAAGCATGACTTGATGAACCTGATGTAATCTGATGGCATGAGATGCATATCCCACATTAAGTAACAAATTCCCCTTCTTGTCTTTTATCCCTTAATAGTGGGGCAGAAAATGAGTAGCAAATGTTTTGTAGCCAGCAAACCTGAACCTGAACACAATGACATTATTTTACAGGGGATTATTTGTCATTAATTTCTCTTTAGCATATCACCTTTTTATTAAGAAATTGATGGCTGGATAGAGTTCCCATTAAAGACAAGACAACTGTTCCTCTTAAAGGGCAATATACAGTGCATGGTGTGTGCTGAGACCCAAACAAAATGACCTTTGCTTCTGGGTGAAGCTCCACATAAGCAGCAGAAAGCTGTGTCCTGTAGCCATTCTCACAATTCAGACTTTTTTTCTCTGCTGGAACTCCAAACTCCAGCTGGGTCTTACTCAAGGGAGAACCGATACGCTGCAAACAGGATCATGGATTGCCTCATGGCTGCCTGCAGGGAAGAGCCTGCTTTGCAGGAATTGGGTATATTGCCTTCATGATCAGGAATTGTGCTTTGCCACTGATGGCATGAGTGATGAAGCACACTGGAGACAGTGAATGACTAGGGGGTTCTTAACATGTTTAGGAGAGAAATTGCCAACTTTATGGAACATGAGGCTACATATGAGCCTGGGGGCAATTGTCAGCGGATGAGCTGCCTAAAACAGGATGTAAAGGGCATTTTAGAAGCGCATGCTTATTACCTTGCTTGTACGGCTCATACACCACCTCTTCCCTGTGCAGAACAGGTCCAAAGGCTGCTATCCCAGCTCTTTGCTTGGAATAGCAAATGCATCCTGATCCTGGAACAAATCTCTGTTTCACACCCTCTGCTGTCCCACCCACCATACACTTCAGCCTGGAATTTGTGGAAATAGCTTTTCAAATGCAACCAGGTAGCTGAGTAGACCTAATGGAGCTTAATTGCCACATGTTTATTACATTTTCGGAGTGGAGGGCGCTGCGGTCTGAATGTCTAAATTAATCCTGCATTACCAGGCCACCTACCATGACATTTCTATGTTCCAGTATAATGCAAACATAACAATTCATTTGATTTCTTTATCTCAGAAGAGAGAATCAAACAGAGTATGGAGGTCCCAGTCTTGACCTGGACCTCTTCAAACAGAAACAAGATTTTCTCTGAACTGAGGGACCTGAGAGCATTTGCAAGCTGCAGGGTTCAGGCAGGCACTGGGTCCCAGCCCTTGCATGGGGACAGCTGAGCAGGACATGGGCAAATGCAGCCTGCACCTTCCCCTGACCTTTCCCTACCTAAGCTCTGGCTCACAACACTTTATAGCTTCAGGGCTACAGCTTTTGCAGGAGGCTGAAAAAGAGGGTGCTGAAATCCCATTGAAAGTAGATGTTGCATCCCTTTAGGTCTTAAATCCATCTGAAATGTTTGTTGTCGTGATGATGAAGCTGTTGAAATGTGTCCTGCATTAGGGTGACACATTTCTTCCTGACTCTTAAAGATTACACCTAAAAATATAACCCTTAAGGATATTTTTAGAGTAACTCTGCTACAAAAAAAAAAAAAAAAAAGACAAGCTTCCAAGAAGAATAAGAAACAGTTTGAAAAGTAAATGAGAAGTACAATACAATTTTGTCTTTATTTAAAATTAAGAAGCCTAGTTTTAACTAAGGGCAAGAAAGTTTCCTACTTTCACATGCAGTCTTGTCTGTCTTAAATGGAAAAAGATTTGTGACATACATGGGATGCGTTCTGTTCAAGTGATGAAAGGGCAGCCTTATTTATAGACTTACAAAATTATCTAAGTAAAGAAATCCTGGGTGGTGCAGGAGGTTTCTTTCATTGCCAGTGTGGTTATTTCCATTGGCCTAGTTTTGACTCAGCATATAGGAAAGGCGATGGGTACCGGGCAGACGGGGTCCTTGTCCGGTGCCGTGGGAGAAGTGGGAGCTCCCATGGCTGGAGGTGGGCTGGGGACCCCATGGCAGGGGTAAAGCATCCCTGCTTTACAGAGACAAATGAGCTAAAAGCTTTCCAAGTGTTGTCTAAGTGTGAAAAGAAAGAACTTTCTCTAGACATGTTTTGCTAAGGTGCCGTTTCTCTTTTGAATGAGCAGCCTCTTCAAAGGGATTGGCTTTTTCATCTCAATGCAGTAGCAAAACAATTGTCAATTCTTGGTACTGAATATCTTCAATTACTACAATACCTTGCAGGATATGACACTAGAAAGGTTATGCATAGAGGGGATAATTTTGGTTCATAGCCTCTAAATGTTCCCAGCCGCAATAGTGTGGTGAAAGAAGATGTCTTCCAAGAAGTTCACATTACTGCCTGTAGTAAAATAAAATAGCTATATTGTTTCACCCAGCAATTTCTTCCCATTGTCTTCGTTTTAAAAACCATGCATACTCAAAGGCAAAGGGATGTGTTTCACTACAATTTGAGAACTGTACTGTAACCAAATATTATCTTCATTTTGCTCCTTGTTTCATGTTACTTTTTGGTCCTTGAGTTCTCCAAAGTTCATCACTGTCTGTGACATTACTGTGACTTGCTAACTTTCTCATTATTTCCCCAATCAATAGGAGAACAATATATGGTGTTATTCTGTATTTCAGTTACCTGTCACTCAGTGTTTTATCTCCATTGATACTCCAGGTACTGCTCACAGAAACCAAAGTAGGCTGTCTTGTCTTCCGCTAATCTTGAATGCCTTTTGTTCAAGAGGTGTTTTGTATTCATCAGTCAACTAAGGACTCATCCTGAAGAAGCCCTCAGTCAGCACATAGATCTCAGTGAAAAAGGGATATGCAGCTCGTGAAATATTCATAGCAAAAGGTACCTCAATCATTTTCACCTTTTGACCCCTTGAGGCTGAAAGGATTATCAGCAGTAAGTGGCAAATCTTATGGATGTGAAATTTTCATAGATGAAATACCTTGCCATTCCTCTTATCCACTTTTGGTATTAAGCCTATTCAGAAGGTACATTTATCTACCCACTCTATCTGCCACTACAGCTGTGTCAAACTCAAAACAGTTTTAATAAAAGTCCAAAGTTGAAATGATAGTGATCAAAACCTGGAAATAGCCAAGACTTTTTTAAGAAAAGGAAAAATGCCATGGATGTTCGCAGCTTCCTGCACTTGACTGGGGGCAACAAAGAGCCCTTTTAGAATAGCTGTAATAAATAAAGCATAGTACTATTCATAACCAAAACTGTCATTTGGGGAATCAAGTGACAAGTCATCTCCATTTTTGAAGTTAAAATCTAGCACAATAAATGAGATTTTCTGATACTTATAGTCTGCTGAAGTAGAAAGACGAATGCTGATGGCAGGCAATTAGCTTGTTCAGAAATCTCCACAGCTAAGAGCAGGCTGCAAAATCTGCAACAATGGCTTGAAGAATAACTGCATGCAGAAACGCTCTTCTAAAATCAGATATTATTTCTCCAAAGCTAAAAAATTAATTTTAACCTATCTAAATAAAAACATGCCTGCTTTGGTGCTAATCCAGGCAGTCCCATCCACAGTCTGGATCCTGTAAGTAACAGGACAGAAACCAGAATGAGTTGAGGCAATCCTGAATCCATGCCCTGATGTGCACAGAGGAAATGAGAAGTGTCCTGAGGTGGCAATCCTGTGAGAAGTATCAGCATAAACGACCCTGTTGGCAGGGCTGCCAGGGCACATGGCACGTCCAATGCAACCCAAAGTGCTGGGTGACTCTGAATGTCCTTACCAAAAAGGTGGTCTCCAGGCTACCCGCCAGCTGTGTGGGTGATGCCCTCCATCAGTGCTATTAGCAAGTGGCTTTATAATCAGCCTATGGTAGAAGCAGCTTTTCTGGCAATACTTCACTAATGAAGGCTTTAGTCAGATGAACGTCCGTTGCTTAACAAGTTAACATCCAAATGAATACCACTGGCCAGGAGATAAAACAACTTAAACCATGACATGAAGTTAAGATCCTCAGGGATAAGACAGCGTTGTGTCCTTGGGCCAGGGATGTGTGCAAGGGTGACCTGTGGCGAGTCACTTAGCCACTCTGTGTCTGTTTCCTGAACTATAAATCTGAGTCAGCATCCACATCTTTTTAAATATACTAATAAACACCCCACCCGCCAACCCCCACAGCATTATTTTGTCTCCTGCTAATACATCCACATATGAAGTATATAGCACCAGTTAAAAAAGGTTCCTATTACATCAAGTTTACACAGAAATGGTGTTTGATTTCAATAATGTATCTGTAGGCGATACATAGCCATAACTTGGAAATGACTGGAGTTGCCTGTAATGTGCCCTGTGCTGCCTTCTCTCCTTTCCTCCTAGAAGAGTTTTTGGTCATGCACTCGTGTGAGAAGGGCTCATTGAAACAGTGGAAAGCACAGAAAACTAGTATACATAAATCCTTGTGGCCTCTCTCCTAAATATTTCATTCACTTCAGGAAACCGGTAGCAAGATTTGGTCCAGTGTGCTCCTCAGGTGCATGAAAAGGCATACTTGGTGAAAATAGACATTAAAATGTTTTTCTCTTTGATTTTTGTGAGACGTATTCCTCTTTTAATAGGCATATTGGATAGCAGATTGAGAGAATAAGGATACTCTTGGTTGGAGGTATCCTCCTGGATGACAAAAGCATGCTCCTGCTCAGTGATAAATCATATGGATGTAGAAACTATAAAGATTTATATTTCTCCTGGAGTCACCTCTTGTGGTTGGTGAAGTTTTTCTCTCTCCTTATGGAAAAGCTCAGGCCTACTGTTTTTAAAATGAGTGAGCAGATTTCCAGAGATGTTTCAACACTGTTGCTGTAGGGGAGAAATGAAGGTGTTTCTCAAAAAGCTCCCTGGCAGGTTTGACACTTAACTCTCGCTGAGATCTCAGTGTTTCCAGAAATCTCTGTTGGTGGCTGGTGAACTTCCCGACAACCAGAGAGGGAACCAGCCCAGAGGATGCCCTGCAGGACCTGCTGTTTACCAGCAAGGAAGGACTGGTGGGTGATGTGGTGGGTAATGTGGTGGGCAGAGGACCTCTTGGGCACAGTGATCACAAGAAGATAAGAGTTCAATTCTCAGAGAAGCAGAACCACTGCTGTGGGCTTCCAGAGGGCTGACATGAGCCTGTTTAGGAGCCTGGTGGACAGAGTCCCTGGGGAGGGCACCCTGGAGGGCCAAGGGCTCCAGGCAGGCTGGGCATTCCTCAAGGCAGTCTTAGCGGCACAGGAGCTGGCTGTCCCCACATGCCAAAAGACGAGCCAGCGGGGAAGAAGACCTGCCTGGCTGAACAGAACTTTGGCTGGAACTCAGGGAAAAAAGAGAATTTATGACCTTTGGAAGAAGGAGCAGTCAGCTCTGGAGGACTATATGCATGTTGCGAGGTTATGCAGAGAGAAAATTAGGAAGTCGAAAGCCCAGCTAGAACTCAGGCTGGCCACTGCCGTAAAATATCACAAAAAATGTTTTTACAAATACATTAGAAACAAAAGGAGGGCCAAGGACAATCTCCACCCTTCACTGGATGTGGTGGGGAGCACTGCCGAAAAGGCTGAGGTACTTTGCACCTTCTTTGCCTCAGTCTTTAATGCCAAGACCAGTTACCCTCAGGGTACTCAGCCTCCTGAACTGGAAGTCTGGGCCAAGGCGCAGAATGCAGTCCCCACAGTCCGGGAGGAAACAGTCAGTGACCTGCTGCTCCACTTGGACGTGCACAAGTCTATGGGGCCAGGTGGGATCCATCTGAGGGCACTGAGGGAGGTGGAGGAGCTTGCCAAGCTTCTCTCCACCATTTATCAGCGGCCCTGGCTAACTGGGGAGGTCCCAGAAGACTAGAGGTTAGCCAGTGTGACATCCATCTACAGGAAGGGCAGGAAGGAGGATCCAGGGAACTACAGGCCTGTCAGCCTGACCTTGGTGCCAGGGAAGGTTATGGAGCAGATCTTCCTGAGTTCATGTGATTGGGGATTAAACACTTGATTTTAGGCATATTTAGCTGGAAACACCTAGCTCTCTGAGGTCTGCATCATGCAGTAGAGTACATCACTCCAGGACACCGGTCTCAGATGTGCTATCTCTGCAAGCTCTCTGGCATACTGTAAGGGACTGGCACGCATGGAGGGTAAGTGTCTACCTGTAGAGGAATGAAGGCAATGGGTTGATTGACATGGACAATGTGCAGCTGTGACCTTGCCTCGAAGGCAGTGGGTTGATTGACATGGATGATGTGCAGCTGTAGCTCATTCCACTAAATAGTTAAATAGCCCTGAGGATGGTGGGAGGGGGCTGGGTGGAGAAGGACAGTCCAGTCCAGTCCAGTCTGACCAATGGTAAAGCCTTGTTGCAACCTGATAGCTTTCTTGCGCTGCAACATTTACCCTGCACTGCTGAAGCAAAGACCATAGAGTGCTTATCTCCTCCAGGGACTGTAGAAGTCTTGTTTTCTGTGCCTGTTGACTTTTTCCTCAGCTAACATCAGAAAACATGGGATAATTGATTATACTCCTGTGAGGGCTATTTCCATAACATATGTACAGAAGCCTGATACTCCCAAAGAATTTTCCCCTGAAGTGGATCTAAGGCCTAGGATCCTTGTAAAATGTTAAATGCCTTCTCCAAAACAAGCTTTTGCAATAGCAAATTTACCTGTGTTTCCTTTTTTTGACCCATCAAAATATTCAATGAGTAATTATGAAACCTATAAAAATATGGACAGGGAGCCACATCCTGCCATTAACTTCAAAAGAAAACTAACAAACTGGTGTGCTCAGAGGGGAATGCCACGGCTCAGGGAGGGGCAGGGTAGTACAGAGTCTTTCACCTCAAGGTCATGGGTCTAAATCCAGTTGAGTTAGTAGAAGGTGGCAATCTCTCTTGTGTCCAACACCAAATCAGTTGTTAACCTTAGCCAACTTCAGATGGTCCCTTGGCTGTAAAGCAGTTGGAGCTATTTGCTGTCTCTGCAGGTAGCGTCAAAGAGTTACAGGCATCTGAAGACTCAAATTCTGACCAGCTTTTTTAGCACTAATATGCTCTGCAGCCATCATGACCCAGATACAGGTGATGCCTGTGCTCAGAGGCTAGCTCAGGACTGGAGACTGCCCTTTCCAGTGAGGCAAGAAGTCTTGAGCATGCAGGAGAGAAGGGACCATCTCATGCCTGCCATACTGAGTAGCACTGAGTATGAAGGATCTGTACTTCAGCCTGGACTCACCATCCTCCATGTGGATGTCTGCCTCTTCTCTTCCAAACACCAAGTAAGGACCACTGCTTTCTTCCAAACCAGCGACCAGAAGCTGCCCCTGCCTGTTTTTGTGATAGGGCAGTCGGTGCTAGGGCTCACCTGTGCTGCAGTCAGGTTGGTTGGTCACCAGACTCATGAGAGACAGTGCCATCCCCCAAGCTGTACCTTTTGACATCGCTCCCATGTCTGCAAGGTGATCCATGGGGATGGGATACTGTGGGAATGGGTTATCACCTGTGCTGTTATCTGTTTTGTGGATATATGTTACAGACCTACATCTTACCAGCACTTGGAAAGATGAACAGTCTTGAGGCGTGTATCCGGTCTTGTTGGTTTCACTGACTGAAGTTACGTACTTATGTATCTGCAGGTCTGGCTCTTTGATATATATATATAACTGGGATCTTGTCTGATCAAACTCACTCAAAACAATCATAATTTAACCCTTGAAAACAGAAGTAGGAATCAACACAATGAAAACCAGTGATTAGAGCTGCTGATAGTAGGCACAGAGGGAAGGCATGAGAGATGGTATCTGCAGATCAGTTTTGCCCCTGAATCAAGGATCGGCCTTAGAAAAACAGCACAAACTTCACCATTTTCATTCTTAAGCTGAACAGATACCAGTGCATGCAAAGAGATTTTCCATATAACTTTAATTAACATACCCGATATGAAAAGAAATACAAAAGCAACACCTTCCTGTCACCCACCCATCAGTATTAAAGAGCAGCATTAAAGAGAAATGAATCACAGTGCCCCTCTGCAAATGGACTGAGTGTTTTCATTTTGCATGCTGAACCAATTGAGTCATAAGGAAGCAGCAGCAAGATTTTAATTCCATATAGTACCTCCCCACCTCTGAATTTATTTACCAAGTATAACATTTATTTAATGTAATTTATTTCTAAATATTTAAAAGCTCACTTTGTTTAATATGTTTTCAAGTACAAGATGTTAAGTAATTATGTATGATGTGGTGGTCTTTTTATTAGGTAGTTAATGACCATCTGGGAATTCAAGCCCCAAGGCAATGCCAAGGGCTTCTGAGTATTAGCTGGCCATTAACATAGTGGTAATGGACTAGCACACTCTACATGATTATGACTATTAACTAAGCATAAAAAAATAACATTCAAATTAAAATAGGAAATTCAGGTTTAAGGCTTCTCTAGCATCCTTAATTTAATCAGATCATAGCGACCCATATGGCTGAGTCTTGTGTTGAACTGGATCAAACAGTGAAGAGATTCAAGCTAGTATCTCCTCTGGCCATAACGGAATTGCATAGCCAGGTTCCCACTGCCCTCAGGTGCCAACGTCCCCTGGTCGCAGCCCGGGAACCTGCTCACGCGAAGAGTCCTGTGCCATCCCAATCCCCTTGCATCAGCTGGGAGTCATCTGGGAGTCAGTGAAACAGGAACATGGCAGGATGCTGCCCTTCCTTAGTGTAATGAATGGAGCCAAGAGGGATGCCCTGACCTCCTGCACATCCCTGGGGCTTGGGGGCTCTTGCTGGACCAGGTGGCATCTCGAAGACTGGCAGTACCCCAAAGCATTGGCAAAACAGGCTCAGTGCTAGGACCATATTTCCCCACTGCAGCACACTTTGCAGTCATTGAATTTTTCTGGTGTTTTCTTTTCTCTTTTAATTAGGTGATGAAAGACAAAGATATTCATTGTAAACAAATCTAAGATAAAAAGGCCTAGTGCATTTTAATATGCTTAGGCAGTGTTGCAGCTCATAAACAATACTTCAGAGAGGAGGTAAGAACAGATACTGATTTTGTTTCACTGCTGCCTTGATATTGTACTTCTGTTCGCATAGGCAGGTATCAACATTGCTTTCACAGAACTTAGAGATGGAAAAGATCAGTTAGATTACACTATTCTCTTGACATGATAATGTGCTCTGTATAGACCTGAGTTTGTTTTGCTATCGTTTGTCATAAAGTCTCCACAGGCTTGAATTGCCATCATTTTGCCATCAGAGTGACATCTTAATACGGTCTCTGCTCCACAGAGTTGCCATGACATTATCATGAGATCATTAGACTATGCCAAGTCTCATGCAAGAGAGAAAAACATAATATTACAGAAAACGGCTGTTGGGATTTGAAAATTTCATTTCTATTTCTTTCATTGCCCTACAGGTCTTCGGTCAGGAAAAAGAGGTGTTTGAACACTGGCTCAGTGGCGACCTGATGAACATGTAGACACAGACTGGGATAATCTGCAAACTTTCTTGTTATCAACAAATGTTAAAGCATTTTTGTTAAAACAAAAACATCTTTATTGTTATCGCAGACTTATTTTTTCTTAAAAAGTGCATTTTGCTGTGGTATGGGGGTCTGATTAAATCTGGGTGTAAACAGGCTTAAGTAAAACATTAAAAAGAATGTAACAGAAAAATGTTCTTTGTAGAGAAGAAACGGCAGTACATCAGGGTTTAGCTAAAGACTTTCCATCTTTTTTTTTCTGTAGGAAAATAAAAGTATTTAGAAATTTATAACCCATTTATTTGTATAGCACAGTGCATTCCCAAAGGACCCAGAGGTACCTGAGCTCTTAACAAGCCATATACTTTTGAGGTGACAGTTTCTCTGCTGATGAATACAACCATCTCTGGACTGAAACACAACTGTTTAATAGGACATAGCAAAGGTACATGAAGGCAAGAGCCAAAGAAAAAACAAATATGCCCAAGATGTGCGCAGTTAATGCAAAATATTTGTGCTGCTGTGTTGCTGGAATACACATGATCTCAAGTCCAGGAAAAATTAAAAGGTTAAAAAAGTTACAACCAAAGAAACAACAGGACAGTGCCAAGTGAAAGGTCACAAGACAAATGAAAAACACATCAAATGGCTCACCCACTGATGTACTTTAATAGCAAAATGACCCCCATCAAAATGTTCACCATGAGTGCAGTATCAGAAACTCTCCAAAGAATGCATGAAAATGTTGGCTTCCTAAATTAATCAAGTTTTATAGCTTGCTTGGAAATTTTGGTCAGGACTTCTAAATACTAATGTACCACTTCAGTTAATATAATTTCCCCTTGAAAACACACCTTCTTTTCCAGTAATAGGAAGTGTGTTTATTGCTGCCACCACCCCAATTTTATGGCATCCTACGTGCTCACGTGTATTGCCCAATACTAGGAATGATCTTGGCTTAAATTGTATGTCCATTTGCCTTAATCATTTCACTCCACTGTGCAAAGGGGAAAAAGTAAATAAAGGTTTAATGTGAAATCAGAAGGCAAAGGGACCACACTTTCTAACAGTCTGTACTATGCTCATCCAGAGCAATTATTATTGCTCATTACATTTCCATGCAGAAATCATTACATTTTATATCACAATATGCATTTTTTTATAAGTAAGCTTTAAGCAAATTAGAATACTTAATATGTTTTTTGAACTTTTGCCAGGCGTGTGCTCCCAAGCTGGTTCCTTCTATTTACATTGTAGCATTTATCCATTTCCAAATATGAGAAGATTTATCTATCAGATTCTGTGCAAATTCAGTACACAGATAATTTGTAAAAAGCTTTCTTTTTCAAAATGTTCTGTGGTTTTTCTAATCTCATCTCTTTTCTAATTTCCTAATCATATAACCTTGAAGTCTAAAGACACAGCCTGTGATAATCTGTGTAAACTGTCTTTATTGTTATCACAGACATTTATTAAAAAAAAAAACAACAACACACACACGCGCACGCATTCAAAGCTGCCTTTTAAGTAATACTTTAGTCACAGTTCAATCAGATCCACATTACTGCTACTCATCAGATAGAAAGTGTTCACGAGCAGGAGGGGGATATTGACTTTAAAAATTCACTGGCGAGGCGTACAGAGCCTGCAGGAATGTCAAAACTCCAACCTGCATTTTGATGTTTTTGCCTCAGGTTAGTCTTGACTGACATGCTTGGAGCACTCTTGTTTGTGCTCCGGCATCCATTAACTGTCCTTGACTCAATGTTATACGGGCCTTTACGGTCAGCTCGGTGCCTAATGGTTACGGCAGATTAGATGCCACGAGGTGTAAGAAAAGCATACGCCTCACTTTAAGGGATCACATTGGTCAGTCCCTGCTTCATTAGGGGGTATTGTTTGATCCTAAATTAATGAGAGCCTGTTAATTATTATTCTGATAACTCTGCTTCACGTGGGAGCATGCCAGGCAAGTGGTGTTGTAAAGAAACGGAGTTTTGCAAAAGAAAACAGAATGTCAAGGTTGAGATGTCTTTGAGTGGGCTTGGTTTACATGTAAGGCATTTCGCTCAAGTGTGGATGTGGCTGGGTGTGGGGAAAAGCAAGTCTTAGCTGTACTTTTGTTCAGCATTGGACTGCCTTGCAGAAACAGCTCAGAGAAGGCTCATCAGTCCAGCATATAGATAGATGTATATATCCGTTATCCCGTGCCATGTGCATTGCTGTCTTGCCTTCTCTTTGACTTTGTCCTTCCCTGGTTTCCACAAAGTTTTTGAAAAACAATCCAATACCCACTTGCACTTGGGTTCAAGGAAAGTCTCCCTTTCAAAACAGGGTAAAATGGGTGCAAAACCGGTGTTAACATTAACAATCATTTTAATCATTCTGATGTCACTCACGCTAATGTATATATAGAGAGAACTCTACAGTAAGTGCTGACAGGTACAAATGTGCCCATAGAAATGTTTTTCTTTAATATCAAGCTCAGATAAGCTTCTGAGGTGCCTATATTCATTTACTGGGAAGTACTGAGATTAGACAGATGTCTCAATTTAAAAAGGGAGAAAAAAATCTCATGTAGATGTGACACTCGTTCACCTGTGTTTTTCTGCCAGTCTATATAATGCTATCAGAACATAACCAGAGTTTTGATTTATACACCTCATTTGACGTTGACTGGCAGCTCTACAGAGAACACATGTAAAGAGATGGTAATTTAGAAATATGGAGTGCTTATTAGGCCAAATGGAAAGAAAAAAAAAGATCATTTCGTTTTACTTCTTTTGAAATTTAATGGGGGCCAAACCACCAAAACCGAACATCACTGCACTGAGGCACTGGGAGCGTGAAGCTGGACAGGGCCCAGGATGTGCAGATGGCCCCCAGCTCCGTGAAAGGCCAGGCAAGGAATACAAAATGCCCTAAATTCTAGCTTTGGAGGGGCTTGACATTTTAATCTGTCTTAATAGTTGAGGGCAATCTAGGCTATTAATTGACCTCTTCCATCTATCTGAGATATTTCACCAGAGAGAGGTGCTCCTCACTGCTCGGTGGCTTGGTGCTCCTCAGCTGTGGTTCACAGGAGGCAATGTAGAAAGTGCTCCTTCAGCTCTCCAGATCCCCTGTGGCCATGAAGTTGGCTGCTTATATTTAGCTTCTTTCAGTTTAAAACCCTTGCCTAGGCTCAGCAAACTCCTCGAAGCTGAAAAGCTCTAGGAAGAAAGGCTTCTAGATAGGAGCACCATTTTTTCTGGTAGTGTCACAGTTGACTCAAGCCAGATAGTGTTACTGGCAACAGCTTGGAGCTTTTGAAACAGTGAAATGTTTGGAATTAGAATATGACACATTATTAAAAAACTGAGATGAATTAAGAAAAAGAAAGAACCATATGTCCCCACATAACTTGTTAGGATTTTGGTCATGAAATGTCAGGAGGTCACATAGCTGACTTTTTTCACTAGCTGACTTTTTTTCAGTAGACCATAAATTTCATTATCTTGAAACAATGTTTTTCTTTCAACAAAAAAAGTTAAGAAGGAATTGGAATTCTGTAAGCGCAAGGGTGGTGAGAAATGTCTGTATCGTTTTCTCACTTTTTTGTGTCTTGCATTGCTGAAGCCACTTGAAATGTCTTCTGTCTTTTGCTTGTTTTCCTTTGGAGAAGATTTTACTGCTTGTGAATAGTTCTCAGCTGAGAGCTTTTGAGACCAAATGCCTTCTTCCCAGCTGCAGAATGAAGCCACAACAAGAAGCAGCTTCATTTGCAACTTCCCCACAACATTAAGCCTTCCTGCCTCAGCACTGACCTAGTGTGTGGCCAGCTTGGTTCGCGTGGGGGTTCCAGGCTTTGGCATCAGTTGTCGAGATGCCTGACTGTCAGCAGACAAGGTAAGCTCCTGGCTGGTGTTAATTTGCCTTGAAATTTAAAACCCCACATCTATAAGCATGCTGAGTTGTGTGGATCACCCGGTTGTGTGTTGAGTCCCAGATGGAAAGTATCTGTTATCTCCAAACTTGTGCTGCTTTTCATAAAACTCCCAAGCGAACCTGGGACCAGTACAGACCTTAGGTGTCTGGCTCTTTCCTAATCTGCTCCAAGTCTTGTGCTGGGGTTCAAAGTGAAAATAGTTGAAATGGACAAAGCAGTCACTTCTTAGCTTGACAACGTCCAGGGTATTGCTGAAAAAAATAATCGGTAGAGCCAAAGTCAGGCAGCTCCCTGGTCACACACCTCACGAGGCAGTATGAGGCAAGCGTTACGCCTCCTGCCAGGCACATGGATCGCAGTGGGAGCTACAGGAGGAGAAGCAAGCTCTGCTTTGGCCACTTTCCTACAAATCTCTTCTTGCTTCTGCTTTCAGGCACCCCAACAAGTGCACAGGTACATCAGGAGCTGCATCGGGCTGCATCTGGGCCAGACACAGAGTTTCCTTTCACAAGCTTTGGGACTAAGAGGTAGGTGAGCACGACTATAAGCTGTCACCAGCTGCTGTGCTTCTCGGAGCAAGTCCTTCAGCCCCAGTGCTGCAGGTGGACTGGTGCTTGTGTGTGTATGATTACAATCCCATGTGAATGTGGAAAAAAAGTCTAGTCCTGATCTATCCTGAAGACAAATTGCAACATGCTTTACAAGCTGTGCCTACTTGAAAAAAAGTCTTAGTAATTTCTAGAGAAGCTCCATTTCCTGGTGACGTGTCATCTTCTTGAGGCTACAACAGAAGGCAAAACTTGAGGCTTCTGGGAACTTCCTTTGGGTGCAGGTTTTTCTAAATGCATAAAAGGATCTGTGTGAGTGAGAGCAAGAGGTGTATCATAAAGTCAGGCAGAGCCTTGCACTGTGCGCTGTGCCACCAGGCGGCTGATGCAACGTGCGTTCGCTGGGAGCAAGAGCAGCAAGCTTTTGGCCCTCCATCCTTACACAGAAGCAAGCACCTGCTGAAATTGCAAGGAGGCTTTGAGCCTCCCATCTCTGCTAGAGGGTGACACACAATAAACTAATTCTGGAAACCGCCAAACCTTGATGTATATATGTATAAATTTCACCTCGTTACAGCAGAGAGAGCCAAATCCTGCACTCTGTTGTTTCGTGGCAATCTCTGTAGAAATCATATGCCTGCTGGAAGTGCCTGTGTTCTGGGGATTACCTCTGTGGAATATACGTGCTGTAAATGGAATTTTTTAGTCCTGTGGTTGGCCTCCCGGGAGCGGCTTTCATTGCTGTGATGGAGGGAAGGCCAGGGCAGCGTGCGCAGCTCCCACCTGGCCGAGGGGAAGGCGTGCCGGCTGGGCGCTGTTTTGTACTTGCTGGTTCTTGACATTTGATATGCTGCAGTCGGGTGACAGGAATCAGGATCTCCAGAGCTTTGCGTGTGTTCGTCACAGTGCTATTTGTTTTGCTATGAAGTTTCCTGCAGTTTTCAGCTCCATCGGAGCTGCTGCGATTGCCAGATAAGTGTGTTTGGCTGTGGGTGCGGCTGAGCCAGAGGAGGGTGCCATTTCGGAGGTTTTGCTTTGGGATATTTTTAGCTGGAGGAATAAGCACGTGCATGAGGGAGTTTTCCTGATGAAACAGATGATTTCAGCACGCTATGGAGTTCACCTCAGTGTGAGATTCGTTGCGCATAGCGGATATGAATAAAAACAAAAGATACCTTTAAGTCAGCTGTCACTGATGCTGACTGGGAGCCCAAAGCAGCTCCCACTAACGAGCTACCCACCCATGAGTCTCCAGTGTTGCTACTCGTGTGCAGTGCCCAGAAATGAGAAAGATACATTTGATTTTGACTCTGTTATTTGACTCTGTCCCTTAACATGCATCTCATACAGGTCGTTGTATGTGGTGCAGCTCAAACACCCCAAAGTGAAGTGCTAGGGGAGAAACCAGCAGCCTGATCTCACCCAAAGACCACAAGCACCTAACCCAGTGTTACGGCCAGATTTGAGATGTACAGAGGCACCTTGCATCATGAACTTCTGCACTCAGCAGCCACGTAGCCTCAGGAACAGCTCAGCATACCAGCTCACCTGCTGCTTCATCTGGGGGTTGCCCACGGACTGCCAACCCATCCTTGCGTGTACAGACCTGCCCTGAGCTGGATGGTGAGGCACTCGGCCCACACCCAGCAGCTACAGGCACCCAGAAAGGAGGAAGACAAGTCACCTTGCTTCCCCAGGGGCTGCTATAAGTCTAGCCGGGGGGAGGTGACCACATACTGGCCAGGCTTATCCACCCGTTCTGTAGTAATCTACAGTTCCCCTCTGATCTGCTGGGATTTCGCCCGTCAGATCTGTCTGCCAAACCAGTCCCCTATCACCATGATGTAGTGCTGAAGGAGTAACCAACACTAGTGTACTCTCTCTGGCTTCAAGCTGGGGTCACCATGCCTGAAATGGTGCAGGGGGTCACCCACAGAGCCAGGAAAAAGAGCAGAGAGAACAAGTACGACAGGTTGGATGAAGGCAGGGGTGGTGCAGGGCTAGTCTTTTGGATTTTTCCTGCTGCCTTAAGCCATGAATTTGAGCAGATAAACAGTGTTAGAAAATCCAGATCAGATCTCTTCCTCCCTGCAGTCTTGGTCATTTGGAAGGAGAGCCATGGGGTCCTATGTCTGCTTGTCTCTAGTGCCATGAAACTTGCTTTCCCTTCTTCACATTGGCACACTTTCCACAGGGGGGATGCTGGCGAGTCATCGTTAGGCTATAATCCAGTGCCCTTTTCCAAAATGAGGAGACGAACTGACTCTGGCAAAGCACTGAACAGAGATCTTGCATTTCTTGGCCAGATGTTTGCCGTGAAAATGGAAAGGTACCTACTTTTAGGGTGGGACCCAGGGGCTGGGTCTTGAAATGAGGAGGGGTATTAAACCGCAGAGATGGCACTAGAATTCAGGCAAATGTGCACCGTACTTTTATTAACGGTGAGCAGGAATTTTCGAGCATTTTCCTGGAGCACTGACCTCTTAATGCACTGTTGCAAGCTTGGGTTTTGAAATTCCTCACTTATTGGCATTTAACCCCCTTAATTTGATCTGGTCCAGCCATGTCTGTAGTAGCCTGGAGACTGACTGAAGGAGCGACTGGTGCAGGTGCTTCATTAAGGTGGTGATACATGCAGAAGAAAAAGTATCCACAACATAACTGTCCATAAGCAGTTGAAAAAATAAATACACCAGCATTTTTCCTGCTATTATAGTACGTAGCTGTTTCAAACTTAACCCTGCAAATGCTGGTGTCAGAAAAACTTAAAGATGTGCTACTTATGTCCTCCATCTGCAGAAAACTGGACAGTCTTAAATCACCTGTGCAACCCAATTAAAGCTAGACAGAACTCCATTTTTCAAAGGATGGCTTAAGTTAATCCTCATACATACAGATGAAAGCTGAACTTCCGTAAGCAAATTTTGACAAAGGGGAAGGGCAATTGCTGTGTGAAATATAGACACAGGAAAGATCGCGGATGATAAAAGTAGTGCAGTTTAGCATATTAACACACATAAATTTTTAAAAGTATATTTAAACAAGACAAGTTAACTGTCCAAAGATAACTGTTTAAATGAAAAAAAAAAAGATCTTCAATTTAGAGATCTTCCTGTGTAGTTACTTTTTGAAGCTGTTCGCACCCTGGGCTTCTACACCGTCACTTGGGAATAAGTTGTAAAATTTAATAGAGCAATGCATATAAAAGTAATTCCTTTTGATTCTTCTGCCTCCTCATTTCATCAGGTTATCTTAGGTCTTATGTTCTGGGAAATAATAAATAATCATAATTATCCCCTAGTCACCTTCTCTGCACCTTTGAGGATTTTCTAAACCTACCTATTTTCTGAGACAAAGTCTTCATTATTTTCTATCTTCTCTGGTTGTCCTTTCTCACACTTTTCTGTTCCAACACTGGTGCAATTAGATATTTTTTTTATTTTGGAGGAAGACGAGGGGTGAGCAGAGCTGCTCTCAGCCCAGGATGTGGCTCATTGTTGTTGCTGGCATTCATCTCACTTCTCGGTGATTCCTTATGTCCTTCTTTTCTCTCTGTCACTGAGTACTGAATTGACGTTTTTCACAGAATGACTCTACAGTATCTATAACGACTCCAAGACCTCCATGAATGGCAAGAGTGTATTTAGAGTTATTTTTTCCTGTCTTTATAAATATCAACACTGAATTACTCCTGCCACTCATCCACCCCACCATTTCGTTTGTGAGTTTCTTCAACAGTTTTCAGAGTCAGCTTTTGCTGTAACTCTCCTGTGTAATTTTCTGTCAGAAAGCATTGCCGTTTTGGAGTTCACACCTTTTCCTGGTGATTAATGGATGTACAGAACAGCAGAGTCCTCTTAAAACCACATCGGTAAACTCGACTGTATCATTAAAATGATGATTGCTACTTACTTTAACTTTTATTTCATAAAAGTGTGAGCCTGTTAGTCACCTATGAAACCACAACAGGAGTTGCTTACATTTCTTTAAGAGTTTATAGTGAGGAAAGTTATGAACAGTGTTTTAAAAAAACAGTAAATTTTAATCAAATTATCCTAATCATTATGTTTGTGGTCTCCTTTAAAAACCCTGAGAGGTTTGTGTGCATGACTTCCCTCAGAAGAATTTATAACTCATTCTCGAGATAGATATATATATAAAATCAGTTATTAATCTCATTCCTTATTACATATACCACCAATCCAATCAGGATTATAGAATATTCATTCTAGTAATTTCTTTCTAAAATACCTTATATCATGACATCAGTTTGACACAGATCCACAACCTCATTCTCTCTGAAGAAACAACCTCCATTCACTGCTTTTCTTAAAAGCAAGTATGGAGCAGACTAGGTAGAAAGCTGATCCATACAGATGTGTATATGTTAGTTTTTTCTCATTCTGTTTGCCTGGGAGTGGTTGCATGGCTTCTTCCATAAGATTTGCATATGCAATTTTGCATAAGATTTGCTGGACCTGAATAAATCCTAGTAACGCTCCTGTTTGGTTGTTGTTGGTATTTTGTTTTAATTTACAAATAAATGTAGGCTACTGGGACATTTCCATCCCCTTTCACTTTTGCATCTCTTTCTACACTCCTGAAGGTATTCCTCCAACATCTTGGAGTTTTCATCTTGCATCACAGATTCCATGTAATCCACCAGTTCCCTTTTTTTGGCTTGTTCTGCCAGCACTGGAGACCTCTTGGTAGAGGCTGTGGGACTGTTTTAATGCTGCACATCTTTCTCTTCCCGGTAATTTATACTAGGCAATTTTTAGAGACTATAAAGGTATACGTCAGATGTGGAGATTACATCTTCAGGTTCCTCAGAAGCTCTGCATTATCTTGCCAGATATTTATCTTGGATTATGTTGCCAGTGATTTTAAGAAAATACTGATCTCAGTTTTCTCACTTCCAAAATCTGTCAAGGAAAAAATAAAGCCAAAATTCAGCTCCTGCATGTTCAAAAAAATATATATATGCTGCTTTAATTATAAATATATTGAACATATATATATATAAGAAAGTATACTGACCATATAGTGATTGAATTACAACAATAAAACATATATATATGTATTTCTATATGTATGTACACATATGATATGGTCATCAGCTCTTCTTCTGCATTCATCCTAAATCTTTCAGGGGCACTGAGCCGACTGCACCAATGCTTTCCCGTGCATGTGCTTTCTCTCAGAATGTCTTGGGTTTTGTGGGCAAAATAAAACCTACCTCTCCATTGTTCTCCACACGGCATAGGCACATTGCTTCTGCTCCTGTGTGTCACAAGCAGTTTTAATAGGCTCAAGCTCAGATTTCCACTTGACCTGATATGGTAAACATATTCTGGGATTCCTCATCAAAAGAGTATACCAGGGGAAGTTCCTTACTTATTATTTCTTGTGATATCTTTCTTTTGTAATTGGGTAACACATTCATTCATACGACAGTAAACTGGAATAAAGCCTACATTCTAATATGTTCCAAGTCTGGAATAAATAAATATACAACATCTCTCACACACACACTTCTGTTAGTTAGTATGTGGTAATTAACATTTGTTAAAATGACTAAATTTTCAAACATGGACATGCTCCGTGAGAAAATCTCAGTGTGATTACACAGTGAGCCTTCCGTCAGAAGATAATAAGTATTTTTAGCACACTGTCTTACTTTTGTATGAATTTTGTCACATCCCAATCGAAAAAAAAAAAAAAAAAAATCAGCTTTGGATTCTAGCAGTCCTCATTTTCCATCAGTCAGGACACCAGCATTTTCACAGTCAAGAGAATTCTCACGTTGTTGATTTCATCCCATTTTAGCACGAGACACTGAAACTAAACCCCACATTCCTGTGATAAAATGGTCTGGAAAGGGGTCGATGGGCAGCGTGAGGGAGACCAGCTGCTGAGATGTTGGGGGAAAACTCTTTGGAGCAGCCTTTTCCCCGTTGTCTTGCATTGCACACAGCTGGTGGGAGGGAAAGCACTTCACTGGGGACAGGATCCTTTTGGTGATTTTTCGTTCTTTTTGCACAGGTGTAAATAACTATCAAAATGCACAGACGCAGAAGTGCAGGTTCAGATCTATTGTAAGATAAAAGTCACTGCTGGTAATGGGATGTCCATCAGATAATTTGTGAGTTTAGAAGGCAACCTTCCAAGGAGGTTCATCGTGTATACCATTATAAAACGATCAACAAAAGGGATAAGGATGAGTTTCATATGGAGGACAGTGAAGTGACAAGTAGGAAAGCCCAGTAGATTTGTGGTCAGAAACTTCTTTGCATTTGTTTGATTGCTTTTAACTGAACCTGGAAAGCTGTGGTAAGCAAGCTGGCCCAAGGAGACATTTCAGGTTCTGCCCTGGCAGCCAAAGGGTGGCACAACATTACCAGGAAAAATGGCAGGGAAACATGGAAAGGCGCTGTAAAAGTGAGAGTTAAATAGATTTTTGACCAGTGAGTCTGACCTAGGGAGGCAGCTTTCAGGGCTTCATCTCGACCTGAATGAGAGCTGTTCTGCTAGGACAACAGTGAAATGAGACTGGCAATTATCACTGGCACTTTTACAAGTGAGGAGCTTAAGGTGCTCATGTGATACCAAGTGCTTGTTGTGCAGTGAGCAGTTTTTCTGGAAGCCTTGGCTTTGTTTTCCTTTAGTCCTGAGAACAAAAAAGAAATGTTGCAAGGAAAGTGCAGAATGAATCCAAAAAGAACAATGGAGTTGTGCTTGGTTTGTTTAATTCTGAAATCAAGGTCACTTAGAAGTACTACAGCTTTTGTTTGTCTTATTGGTGTTTTTTTTTTTAAAGGGTTGTTGTTTTGGTTTTTTGGGGGTTTTTTGGCAACATCCTTCTTTTCATTTGACGGTCCTGTCATCCCAGAACTGTATAGGTTACTGATCCTGCCTGTATTCAAAGCTGTTATTAAGTGGAGTCTTTTAGATTTTAGAGAAATGATAATGGTTCCAAAGATGACAGAAAGTGGCAGCTGGTGACAAAAAACCCCCTTGATAAGACGACAACAGTAAATCAAACTACTGCCACTTTTTCGTTTCATGTTTGTTAATACCACCTCGCCTTTTGAAGTTTAAAGCAAGGTTCAAAAGAGCCAGGTGCTGAATCATAATATTAAAGCAAGTAAGGAGCTCCATGAAAGAGAGGAGATCTGAGAGGGGAAAGCAACAAACACGGCTTTCAACTGCCTTTTGTCGGCCTTTCTGCAGATGTCACCAGTTGTTATCCCCAGCAGAGGCTTCAAGCTTGTAGCAGTGCCTCTGGCTGATTCCAACTCAACGTTTCAAGTGTCAATCAAAAAGGAAGGACGCAGCTTAGGTCCTGGTCATTGTCCTGTGAAAAGAGCCAAGCATTTAACATTGATTTAGCTCCCTCAATATACAAAGATAGAGCCAGCTTTGTGCAGCAAAAGGGCCTTTGGCAAGGTTGCTTGTAGAGCAATTCCATCGCATCCGATGCTCCTTGGTTTAGCTGTCACACTGCAGTGTCTGGAGTCCTATGAAAAGTTATTCAGGAATGAGTGAGCAAATTAAAAAGAAATAACATGCTCTCCTAAATAGCAATGCAAGCTATAGAAAGTGTTCTTAACGTCATTTAGCCCTGAAAAGCATTTTTAATAAAAGTATTTTGTGCTTTTAAATGCCTTTTAACAAGGAGAATAAGATGTTTCAGGACAAGAGGGGGCCCTTGTGAAACCCATCTCCATTGGATTGGATAAGCAAATTGTACCCACAAAGCGTCTTTGGTCAAGTGCTTGCTTATTTTGTTTTCATGCCACATACATTCATCGTCACCCACATATTGCACTATCCTTCCATATGGGTGTAAAAAACGCCCCCAAACCCAATGATGACAAAAAGGCCCTGTCTGAATGCCACAGATGCCCCCCACTCCGGCCTTCCTGTTCTTTCTCATGTCAAATTCCTGCCTATCTCTCTCATAATTTTTTTAAAAGCACCTGGGTAATTATTTCCTTCTCAGCCGCTGCAGTGCCCACCCGCCCCCACCAGCACTGCCGATGAGCCGTGCCAGTCGCTTGGCAGGGTCGTGGAAATGACAAGTCAGTTGGTGGCCGTGCTTGGACTGTTTCAACAGGGCCTGGTGAGGGGCAAGTTCTCACACGTATGGTAGAAGCCACAGCTCTGTCCTTACAAAACAAAGTGAAACTAGGTGAAACACAAATAAAGTGTGCCTATTATTTTAAACAAAGTCAACACAGGATAGACGTATCCTTTTTACCTAGAAGTAATGTTCAATTTGTGAGCAAAAATAAATTATTGTAAGTTTGCTTATAAGCATGGTTCTTCTTTAGAGGGTTTTCTGTATTGTTCTGTTCAACTTTAGTGCATCACTGAGCCGCAGGTTGACCTGGTATCACAGAGACAGTAGTCTTGGCCCAACAAAATTCTTCCACGTTCATCCAGATTCAATCAGAACAAAGATGGGGGAAATGTTGCCCTTTTGCAGGATCAGTGTTGCTACTGTTTTCTGTTTTGCACAGGTTTTTTCCCCTAATATTTTCATCCTCCTCTGTGCAGAATTACAGGTTCAAAAATTATGGAAAACGTCACAAGGAATAGCACATTTCCATGATGGCAATCATTTTTCAGAAGCTTCTTTCTCTTCTTAAAAGACGGTTTTCCAGTAATGACTAAGCCAAAACCACAGTGACTGACAGGTACTTCTCAGCTCCAGGGAAACAGCGCAGCCCCTAAAACTAGCTGTGCGCAATGCTGTTTTTTCTGAACGTGGGGCTGGGTTACTCCCGGTGAGCCTCCAAGGAGCCACATTCCTTCAGGCTGCTCATGCACTGGTCCAGCTTGCGTTATGCACAGTTTAGAAATACTCAAATAGATGATCTTGCTGGAGTTGGTTGTATTTTTAAGTACATCTGTCATTATGGACACACACACATCTGCGTTCCTCTAAAGGCATTTCTAATAGTTCCCATAGCTGGCACTTCAGTGGGCAGACAGCAATAGTAATAATTTTGCAACGGCATTTCTTTTCGCATCTTGAGAACTAGAACTTGTTTGGAAAAAAGTTCCAGGAGAAGGAAATTACATTAGAGTAGAAATTGAAGCATGTGCACATGCATGCATGTATGTGTATGTGTGAGGGAGAGCAAAACAAAGGTGAAAACAAGCTGGGGATGCTTTATACCGAATCAAGCATTATAAACTGAGGGCTTCAGTGAACCTAAAAAACCACAATTAAGGTCAAATTATCAGCTTGCTGATATAATAATGCACAATTAAGGTAAGGAAACAGTCTTACCATTTTGTCACAGTAAGATAATGAGGAGAAAAAGAAAGGGACAAAAACTTAAGTAAATTTCAGCTTGATCTAAGTTTTGGTCATGGTCACAAAAACGTATTATCGCTCACACCTGTGTGGCAGTGCAGCTCAGGAAGCAGGGCAGAGTTATCCTTTATGGTCTTGGTGATCTAATCCATCCAGGACATTTTTCATCCTGACAGTCCCTGGCTTCCTGTGTGTGCTTCTCACTCTGCTCCTCCGGTAGTACACTCTTCCTTGCCTTGCTGGGACAAACTCAGCCTCCCTTTAATAAATGCACCTTTCTTGAGGGTGCCAGAGAGGCCCAGCTTGCACAAGGACAAGATTTGATGGGCCACCATTGGTGAATGGCTAGTGAAGGCCTGCTGATACACTTCTTAAAACACCTTTGTTTAACCATTCTTGTTGTATGGGGAGCTAAAAAAATCTCTCCCACACCTTTGGTGCCTGGTTTGCTGTTCCCCCACGGGACAAAGCTTTTATTTCACTCCCTACCCAAAATAGCTCAGTTCTCTTATGCCTCCTCAACCTGTTTGCTCCCAGCACTCCTGCTTCAGTGAGGACATGTTTTTAAAGATCACATACATGAGCCATTCATTCCCCTTGGAGGTCAAACCAAAACAAGTGACAGGAGTAATTTTCTATGAGCAAGTAGATGTAAGTACACTGCAAACTAGTTTCAAAACTTTTTGAGCAGCAGTGCCACATACCATATCCTTGGAGGTCTTGAGATAATGCATTTGCATTCTTTAGTATCATGAGAGTAATGTTTCTGGTTGCCATTGTATCCACTGGAAATAATGACTTCTGGTCACCACAAATTAGTAGATGCAAACAGCAGACTATATCACAGCAACTTTGTTAATGCAGAAGCCATTGTACAACCAGACATTCCTGCCTTATCCATAAAGAGTAATTGCCTAAGTGTTTAACTGGAAAAAAATTGCATAGCCCTGGGAGTGTCAGGGATGTAGCATTTATGAATCAATTCATAATTTCATTTATATAAGGATGTCATTTTTTTACTATAATCACAAAATATCATCTTGCTTAAGTGCTTGTTATTACCATTGTTAAAGGCTGTGGCACAGAGAAATCAAGGTTAGTTTGTTTTTATTTTACACAGTGAAACTGTATTTGCACTGTTTCATCACTAGCAAAACCTCGGTGTATGTAGTCCATAGTGAGCATTTTCATTCACCTTTTCCACACAAACACCCTCTTCGGTCTGCTGATTTTCATACAAATTAATGGATGGCAGACTCAAAATCTAAATTACAGGCATTGTCCTCTTCTTCCTTTGTCAGACAAGAGTTCTGCAATGATGCCTCCAGTCAACATTTTCCAGAGCCGATGTGACTACAGGAAGTACCAGCACATTGTTTTAAACTATTTTCAGTGCCTCTAATGAGAATTATGTTCAACTTTGGATTTTATTTTCAGAGCTACCAGGAGTTCTCAATCTCAGCTTGAACCGTCTTTGTAATTAAAAATATAAGTCTTCCAAAATGAATAGCCAAACCTGGAGGGACCCTCTCCTGCTGGACTCTTCTGACAGCTATGCCCACTTACTCAATGTCTCAGTGGCAGGGCTCTTTCCCAAAGCAAGGAGCCTCCAGCTTCAGGCACCTGCTCCAGTTCAGTACCAGGACTGCCTGGTCTCAGCACTTGTTCTCCTTTTACCATGCCAAAAAACCACCAAGACCATCTTTGTGAGACCATCTCTGTTTAACTGTTACACAATAACAGCCAAGGAAGTACCAAGGCAAAGGTTACATTCCCTTGGGGGGTAGATGCCAACCAGTGAAGGGCATCTAACACCCACCTAACTGGGGATGGGGTGTCATGACAAAGGCACAGAAAAGCTGGTTGGAGGAGACTTCAGGAAGTCTCTTGTCCAGCCCCCCACTGCAGGTGGGACCATGCCCAGTATTGGATCAGCTCTAGAGATCTTCTATAAGGTTCAAGCAGGTTATTTTGCATTGAGTAATTAATTAGACCCTGGGCCAGAGAGAGGTGGGAAATCCCAGGATAACCCATTCTGGTCTAAAGGATACACACGTTCCATCACTTCAGTAGCAGAGAGGATTAACACTATTACTGCAGTCCTGGTGCTCTAATGGTATGTATGAGGCAAGATTTTGGAGAGAGAGAAGTAACACGTTAAGCTAACAGATCTACCAGCAGGCTATCAGGCTCACAAACCGCTGCTCAGATTCAATACCAGACCTGAAGAAAGCATTGTATCTGTCTTTCTCCAGTGTGTTTTCTTTTTTTCCAGCTGAAACTGTTCAGTGAATGAGACTGCATTTGCAGACAGTTTTGGCTGCTCTGAAACAGCCTTTTTGTCTGATTCTTTATACTGATCACCTCTATTAGACATATCCCATATGGCCATCATCAGCAAGCTGCTGGTTCCATAGTAGGCATCAGATATCTGCTGGTTCCATAGTAGGCATATTTAAGTTTCTCATATGTTTGTCCCACAGTTCCACTAGCTTTTGTAGTCTGAAACGGTATCCATTTTCATCGTCCTTCTGCCTAGCGACATGCTGTACATGACTTGTACATCACCCCCTGTTCCTCCCCGACTCCTTGTTTTTATTTCATTGCTCATGCCAGTAGTCATGATTTTAAATAACAAGCTTACAGCCCATATTACTCTGTGTAAGTGCAATAAACTTGTTTAAACAAACTCCTCAGAGAGCTAATACGGTTTTGCTCAATCTTTCTATATGACAGCATTAAACATCAGTCATCCTCGTCCCTGCAGGTTTGCTGGGTTTGTAGTATGCCATATTACATTCCCCACCTAGGATCACCAGCACTGGACTGGTGCTCCTGCCACTAGTCATAAGGCTGCAATTTCAGTACTTTGGGGATTCTTTTCATTTGTACCTTTAAGGTTCAGGTTTGGGTTTTATTTTTTTTAATCTCTCTAGAACCACAAGTATAAAAAACTTTGGTTTTGTTATTTTCTAAATAAATGGGTGAATAGAAGTTGCAGTTTCAAGGTATTCATAGAAATGTAAAGGGAAAGCTTTAGGAAAAGCCCTATAGAATGATGCCCACTAAATGTTAAAGTGTGCCTAAGGCTGCAACTGACATAACATAACTTTGTCATGGAAAAGTACACGCATGCATCATCTTAGTATTACATATATGAAGAAAGCCATATACACGTAATCGCAGACCAGATGTTAACACTGCTTTTTAAAAATATTGGTCAAGAAAAATAAAGCTGGTAATTAACATGTCATTAAAATATGTCAAACTATTTTCTCTTTAAGGTAACACTAATAATTAAGCTAGCATTAAATGTATCATAAATATAATTATTATATGCTTTAATCAGTTTGATTTCAGTTGTGTTTTGGTTTTTTTATTCGAGTTCCCAATAGTCAAAGTTTTCTCCGTACATTAAATATACTGCAAGATGGCACAGGCTAAAGTATGCCAGGATGTGTGTGACTGTGTGATACTCACATCTGCAGGAACAGCAAACTTGATCAATCCCTGGTATTACCAGCTCAGTTCAGTTGAGGATCTGGCCCCTACTGTGTTTATTATTAGATGGCATGGAAGAGAATATATTCATTTTCTGCTGAACTTTTTGATGGCCTTGCTCTTTCTTCCTTTCTTTCCATTTCTTATACCCCATCCAAAATTTGTGCTGCAGAAATTCAATGTCCCTGTTGCTTTTTTACTTTTTTTTTTTCACTTGAATCTCAAAGCCAACTAGATTTCATCATGGCTTATATGCTCTTCCACTTGCTATCTGTAATCACAGTCATTGTGAAACTCAAAGCTAAGTCAAGAATTGTTGCCTTTTTATGGCTCCCTCTTTTATATATGTTGTGTTGGAGAGCGGTCGTTACCGCTTTTTTGTCATTATTTCTGGGCTTCACTCCATTAGCTAGTGAACAGGCCTTCTCTCATTGCTTTCCTCCAGTAAATACTGTAACATTCAGCTTCCTTTCAGGCTTGTGCTTTTAAAGAAAATCTTTGTACAATTAAAGATATGAAATTGCTAAATACAAGGCTGCATTCATTGTTCTCCCTTTTTAAAGGTTTAATCACACTTAATGGCTCTCTTGAAAACTTGAATTTTCCATGTTGATGGTTTTACCCCACTGAAAGAGTTTGCTAATATACTTTTCAAGTGTTTTCTCCTTAAATGAGCTATTCAAGAAGTTTTGTGCAGAATAAGATTGAGGAAGGATATATCCAGAAACAATTATGAAAAGGGTCCAGGGCTATCTGTTTATCCATCGTCGGAGATTCATGAGCTCAGCAGCAGCCAGAAATAGAAAAGAGAAAATATAGCCGTGTCCAGCTTTGAAGGACACATCTTGAAATGTTCCTCCTTTTGGACCTGTCTCAGAGCAACAGTTGCTCCATCTTGAACCTTTGCACGGTGCAGTCCCTGATCGCCACATGCGAAGCACTGACCATGGCAAGAACTGGGCTGAGCACACAGCCCAGAGAGGTGGTGACTTGGGTCCTGCATGTCTCATTCCAGCCACAACCACCACCACGATGTCCCAAAGCACCTCTCTGAGGAGCTTCTACCTGTGGCACTGCCCGCTCAAGGCTGGAGTGATGTTGTTATGAGGAGGGGACACCCACATCTTTACTCAGTCCTTGGTAACCAACTTTCTGTCCGTGACTGATCAGCCAAAAGTATACAGCCACCCCTACGAGACACAGGCTGAACACCCATGCGCTGTTTGAAGTTTTGCCGTGGCTTTTTACAACATCTAGGAATGAAGCCACGAGCCCCGTGGAAGCTCTGGAAACTTCCAAACAAAGCATCAGTAGCACAAATTCCTTTGGTTTGCCCAGTGTTTCTGTCTTGACAGTCAAAGCCATTGAGGGTATTGGACTTTGCTTCCTGAGATATCACATCTCCTTCCACCAACATGACCTCCCATGACATTTGACGGGAACAATCTGGACTGTGAACCAACAGGGGAAGTTTGTGAGCTTATGCAATGAATTTCTCACAGCTCCTGGATCTAGGCTCTATTATTTGCTTTTATCCTTTCTGATAGTTATTTATCTCAGTGCATTCAGAAATAAATGCACACCTCTTTTGTGGCATACATTTTCCATAAATAAACATAGACAAATGTTTAAAACAAACCCAGAGATTCCCAGTCCCATCCACTTCTGCACAAAACCTTAAACAGAACAAGCACAAGTTGTACAGAACATTTTACAAACTCCAGGGGAAGCAGGGAGACAGAGAACAAAATAATTTTTGCTATTTTATTTATATGTCTAAATACTTGGCAGCCACTCAGCTACTTTTGTAATGGGGACCATGTAAGTAGGTAGGTGCAGGTTTAGTGAGATGAAGATTATAAATTAAATGTAGTAGGAGTAATATTTCATCTGTCTGTCTCAGGGCTGAGACCATAACATAAATCCTGAGATACTTTAGATTAGATAGATGTGATATGCCAATCTCCACTTAAATATTTTGGGTCTGCTCCCAATAAAGTTAATGGAAGTAGGATCAGCTCTTTATTGCTCCCATGCTATCAGTGAGTCTTCACTTTCCATCAAGCAATTCATGTTTTGTATTACATTGATACAAAAGCCTCCTTCTGCTCGTCTCAAAGCCAGCAGGTTTCATTTTATCACCGGGAACCCTGTTAGGGTATTAGTGCTTTAAATTGAAGCTCCCAGACCCGGTTCACATGGCTCAGAGCCACTTGTCCTCGTTGCGAGTGCCCTGTCCTTACTGCAGCATGCGCAAAGCACTTAGTTCTCAAGTGCTTTTCAGCTGGACAGACCGAGGGACACAGACAACTTTCTGTCTTCTTCCTACTCTCCTCCACTGCAGTCCCAGGTTTCTCTGGAGCCCCTGTTTGCACCAGGATTATCAACAGCATCTTTGAGGCTGCTCTGTGTTGGGCTGGGATGAAGCCATCAGGGCATGCAGCTTGGAGCAGCTGCACTTGCCAGGGCAGCAGCTGATGTGCCAAGGACACCCCACCACCACCAGTGTAGGCCACACGGTTACAGCCATTGTGTACAGTCATTTTAAATTGTTTCACTCACACTCTTAGACCAGTTGGATTTGCTCAGGTTGGGAATGGGATTGCCTAGCAGAGGGCCCAAGGGGGTGCAGGCAGAGCACCCAGGGAGCTTCCCAGTCAAGACGGGGACTTAGGGCAGGAGTCGGTTGTCTGATCACCTGTTGCTAACGGCTTCAGTTTATCTAACAGACCTCTCACCATCGATGAAGCAGAATTTTCAGCCCAGGTATTTGAATTCAGAGGCCTGCCAGTCATATGAACCTGAATAGCAAATGCTGCACCCCCCTATATCCCTTCTGGATTTGTTACATAAAACCAAATAGCTAGGGAGCAGAGACAGGATCAGGTGGCGTACCTAACCAGTTATTACAGAGCACGGTTTCTGCATTTCTGATGAACCGTTCCTGGAAGATTCTTATTAAAAATAATGGCAAACAGCAAATATAAACCAGCACTTTAACTATATACTGTGTGAACGGGAAAAAGGGAAACCCAGGCATTAGAGGCTTCATTATGTGCCACGTTTTGCTACATTTACATATCACCTGGTACCTGAAGCAGGCCTCTCTGGTCACCGGAGCTGCCCACAGAAGTCCCAGCACATCCTGAAGCACGTGTCCCCCTTCCACTCAAGCCAAGCATGTGCTTGAGGCGGACAGTGATTCTAAGCACTTTGCTGAAGCCAGCTGCCGAGTTTGTGATGGAGGGGTAAGCTAGCACTCCAGGTGAGCGGCAATAGCCAGGTCTGTGACCTTTTCCCTCACAGCCGGTTAAACAGGCACCACACACTATCAGGTTTCTTACAACTGCACTAACACTCACTTCCCAATTCATCTTGGAGTGCAGATCACCAAACGGTCCTTTCTCTTGTCCTCTGGTTCTGGTTTTCTTATAGGCACCACACTGGAAAATAGTGCTGTATCGCCTCAAGCCCACCAGGAACATCACACCAGGACGTCTTCAAAAGCCGTGTGATGTTCATACAGTTTGTTTTCTTAAATACAGAGTGTCTCCAAAGTTACTGATTAATTTCACGCAGTGCAAGGAGAACTATTGATTTCCCATGTCTGCTTCTGACCCTTTAAGTTATAAAAATGCAAATACATTGCTTAAAGAGAATATTTATTTATTCCTTTACCCGCTAACATGTGACTTCACCACAAAAAGCAGCTTTTGCTCATTTTGTTTTGATAAACCCTGGCGTGTTTGGTATTTCACTGAAACAATATGCTAACATATGAATTTCTAAGCTGTTCCTTATATCAGACTCCCCCTTTTCCGCTATACACTCCATGGCTCTCCAGCACTGCCAGAGCGCACACAGAGTGGTGGACTTGCAACTTCGCTGGCAATGTTTATTTTCAAAAGACAAATATTGTGCCAGCGTTAACTTCAATTAGGAGACTTATTTGACAATCTGACTACTCCATCTGATGCCTCAAGGGCAAATTTCAGCACTTTATGAAAGATGTTGGCCAAAGACTGATCTATATGAATAAAATATAGGGGAGAGAAGTTTTAATGAACATTTGAAAACAAAACTATCAAGAATTAACTGCAAATATTTACATGCAAATAAAGGGTTTGTTTTATATCTGCGAAGGCCAGTGCATTCGGAAAGAAAGCTGCCACTCCATCCTTTAACTCACCCTGCTGTGCCTCCGTATTACAAGCGTCTCAGGCGGGGTATAATCAATACCATAGGAGGTACAATGTGTAGCCACCACAGGGGGCCAATCCTGCAGCCCTACGGCAAAGCATTTTGCCTGCCGGGTACCCGCAGGGGGGCTTCACCTCACCACATCTCCGTGGGTTCGCTCTAGGTTTGACCATTTTTATTCACGTTTAATCATCTGATGAACTGCATTGCATTTCGATTGCTTATAGGCACTTCATTTAGTTGCAAACCGTTTCCAGAGCACGTAAAAGGCTTCTGTGCTGTTCCATGAAGAGCTGCTCCTGCTGGAAAGAAACTCACGAGCTGCAAAGAGCCCGCACAGGGCCTTGCACCACTCAGGAGCACATTTGACCCTCTTACGGCTCTTGTTCAGATAAAGCTCCGTGTGACTTCAGTGGGAGGTTTGCCTGCATGGAGACTGTGCGATCTGCTCCTCACTGTTGTTACAAGGTCACTGGGAAAAAGGTAGCGTCAGATCACAAGGAAATATTTTCAAAATTGCTTCTGCAGTCCTATTAGGGGTGCTAACAGCCTGGCTCCTCGGGCACAGGTCTAGCTGCTCCTCTGGAAATCAGGAGCTGGTATTTGTCCCAGCCGAGGTGTCCTAGCTAGGGGAAAACGACAAAGGTGGAAGTGCTTCCAAGCCGAACCTGCAGCCCCGCGGTGGGAAGGAAGAGCAGTGTGTTCAGCACAGACTTGGAGCCGGCACAGGGAAAACCTGCACAGGACGCTGGTGGTGCTGCCTGCACCTTCTCACCTCACACCCCTCGGAAAGGTGTGCTCGGGTAATGCATTGAGGCTCCCTGACATCACCGGCACCAGGGTCTCTCTCCCCCGAAATCCATAGGTGCGGACAACACAGGCAGGAGTGCTGGATCACTTACCGCTGACAAAATCACCCCCAACAGCACACAGATAAAACAGAGATAAAGGTGACTTTGTAGCACTACTCTGAGCGAAATTCCACTTTTTCCCCCCTCTCTTGCAGCGTCTGATGTGCCGCTGCTGAAAAGGTTTCTATTTTGATGAGGCCACAAAAGCTTGAATACTTTTCAGAACCAGTTTGGTAGTAATTGTGAGCTGGGAATTATTCTCACAAGAGTTCAGACCTGTGTAAATTATTCAAAAGAGACATAACCTTGCTATGTAAGTCTTAATTATCATCTCTACTACTTTATAGTAAAGGTACAATCCCCTATGTCTCCTTTAAGGTCACGTTAATACCCTGGGCCTGATCCTGAGGTGGTGGGACCCTGCACATTGGTTCTCAGGCAGTTTCTATTTGCATTTGACTCCATTCACCCACCCTTATTTCCCAGCCAAGCATGCAAGCATTTTTTTCTATAGACTTTAATTCAAAGGTCTCTCAAACTACAGCAGCTGGGAATGTTCTGTTGGAATGACTTTCTGGTGGAAAAATATGCCTTTTATAAAATTGGGATTTCTTTCATGGGAAAATTTTGATTTAACCAGAAATTTCTGATTTTCTATTAGGAAAAATCAAACTGATGGCTCCATGGCTGCTTGGCTGGAAGGCCCCTGTCGATTTTGTTGTCGTCTGCAGGGAGAGAGCAAAATTGACAATAGTCTTCCAGGCAGGCAGCTGGGGAGATGCAGCAGGTCTGGAAGAGGGAGGAGGGGAGGTTGAGTGCCCTGGCTCTCTGCCGGCCCTGCAGCCCAGCTGCCTCCCCAGCAGCCAGGCTAGGGGGAAGGCGAGGAGGAGGAGGAGGAGGAGGAGGAGGAGGAGGAGGAGAGGCAGGCGCGGGGTGGCCAGCCTGCAGCAGCCTGCTGACGAGTCTCCTGCCGCTCTCCCTTTTTGGCAGGCAGCTGGCAAGCCCCAAGAAATTCCAGTTTGCTCCCCCTGAAAGAGGTTTTTTTTTTTTCTGGAGAGCATTCCCCAGGAAAAAAAATTAAGTTTAAAAACAAAATTAAAAATCTCACAATTTGAGGGGAGAAGGGAAAGGGATAATTTCAAAATGATCATTTATTCAAGGGAAGCAATTTCTGTGATTCAGCCAGCCCTACCTCACACCTGGTATTACACTGGTAAGAGAGAGGAAAAAAAAATCTATTCTTTTTTTTTTTCATAATCCATACATTGTTAAAAAGCACAGTGCAGGAAATAAATGCACCTGTGTGGAGAAGGCCAGCAAAAGAACACCATTAGTCACACTTAAAATGGATTTGGAGAGATACACAAGGAGGGTAAATATCTCCTTTTGTGCCTCGGAGTGGCTGGTGAGAGCGGTGATCCCACGTTGAGCACTGGCACTGCCTTTGCTGACAAAGTCATACCCCGAAGTTGCCACCAACCCCGTGCCTTTGCCCACAGTTAAGCAATTACCGGAGAAACAAATTTCGATCAAATCTTGTAAAACCAAAAAGTAAGCATAGCCGGATTGACAAGCTTCAGTCTGATGCAATTTGAAATGGCTGACTAATGAATCCTAAAATTCAAGGATTTTTATGGAATTGGTCATAGACCTTTAAGTACAAGGCAGCGAGTGTGTCTTGCTGTAACATAGATCATAAACTAGAAGCTGAGCTCATTGCAGGCTGTTTTGCAGGCTGTGAAGCCTCTTCCATTGTATGTTTGTGTGTATGCCTCAACCTTTCCGAACATGTTCAAGTTATCCTCTGTTTAATCCACACCGACGAACAGCAATAGAAGCTGTAGCTATAATGATGGGAGGAAAACATATATCCACTTCCTGACTCTAAAAAGTATTTAGCCCCAGTAATGAGTTCTGGAGGGCGTCCTTTGAGATTCCACACACAAACACACACAAAAGCACTCTCGCTGTTGCAGAACTCATTATTCTTATGATCCTAAGTAGATTTTTATAAAAGAGAAAGACCAAGAGTCATGAAATCTTTGAATAATTACGTTCAGTAAATCAGACAGATAAAATATTTTGACAAGCACCTTGAAAGAACAGAAAAAGAATTATACTCCTCTACATTCCAATAATCCATCCCTGATTATTCTATAGATACTGTGCAGTGCATGATACCAGTATTGATGAAACACCAAAAGGTAATGGTATATCAGCGCAGAGCAACATCAGCAGAGCAGAAGTGCAAATATTACTTTAATTGTAGGCTCGCTATTATTATTTCATAGTGTAGGCTTTTCAGATAATTTATTAATACTAACAAAGATGAGTTATTTGGAGGCTGCAGATTTTTTATTTCTTAGGAGTTATTTTATTTGATAATGACATTAAATATTAGAAACTATAACAGCTGGTGTGTTTATCCTTACTTGAGTGTATTAACCTCTTTAGCCCTTTTTTCCAGAAGAAGGATTCAGCATTACAGATTTGACTGTCAGCTGCAGTGCCTGGCGGCCCGTTGGATTGGCACCCTGACAGAATCGAAAGTCCAGTGCTGCAAGTAAACATGGATGACATTGCAGATAGATAGAACTGGCTGACTTGAGGCACCTGCAGCTGTTTGCACCAGAATAAAAGCAAAGGTTGTGATCACTGGAGTGGAAAAACACTGAATTTACCTCTAGTTATTTTGCCTGGGAATTTTCTCTCCCCCCCCCCCCCCCCTTTTTTTTTCCTGGTTGTACATTTTGGAACCTTTCCACTAAAAGCACATTAGGCTGAAATACCTAAGTGAAAAAATCCACCAGACACCAGAGGGTTTTATAACCTATTTTCCCCCTGGTTTTCTTCTTAAATTCATTGAATAGTTTCCTCACTAGTTTCTGCCTGGTAACAACTAGTGCTTTACTGGTGTGAATACTGGGTTGCAGAGAAGGATACAAACACTGAGTAGCCAGAAACAATTCTCAGCAGCTGATTTTTCAAATTTTAAATAGACAGAAACATTTCTTAGCAGCAGCTGATTTATTTATTTTTTGAACATGGCATTCACAAGGACTGCCACAAGTGACGGAACAGCAGCAACCCAAACCATTTCTTTCTGTAAAAGAGCTCTTGATCTCTTAAGCACTCCTGCCTCACAGGACAGGTCCCCAAAGTCCTTGGAAACGAGGAAGGTAGCACGAGAACTTAGTAGCTGCTCTCACTGGTATGCTGCGATCGATCAGCACGGCAAACTCACAGCTAGAATATTCATTTCTGTAGCATGGAGGATCTCAGTGTGCTTTACAAACAGCATTTAATTGCCATAATCCCCAGTAAAGGTATTATATCTAGTTCACCAGTAGATAAACTGACGCACGAAGAGCTTAGGGGACTTGCCCAAGGTCACGCTCTGAGTCAGTGGTGAGCTAGTGACAAAAGACGTGGCTCCGGGTAGCCAGCGCCAGCGGCGAGGTGATGCTGGCCCCGCGGCGTAGCCTCCCTCTCTGGAGCGAAGATCAGCAGCTGGACCAACAAACGAGCGGGAGAGGGGAGGGTAGGTAGGTATGACAGAAATGAGGTGTTTGATGGCTGGGCTTTTCCCCTATGCCACCTGCATCCCTTTATAACATCAGATCATTTACATTTTTAAAGAAAGTGTATTCTTTTTCATCATGGGCCACTGGTGAGCCTAATGCTATCTTTTGTGCGGCACCCCCGCTAACAGAGGTGGCGGAGTATCAATCACAGATTTCCCTGGGGTCATACCTTACTATGCTGGCTCTTGATCAGAAAGAAGCAGATGGTTATTTACAAACAAAATAATCAAGACCTCAAGAAGGTTGGGGTTTTTTTCCCCGAACCCTCCTACAGATGAGGCCAAAAACAAGGTAAAGTTGCTTGTGTCCCCTTCTGCCAGCTTTCAAGGACACTACCTGTCCTACCAGCACCTTTAAATATGTTATCAGTTAAATCTGCCAAAGAAATGCATGGCACCTGACAGAGTAGAGTTGCCTTAGATTATTCAGTGGCTTTCATAAGAATCTGGCACTTTAAACCACAGTGTGAATTACTGCTAAATTATTGTGCAGGAATATTGTTATCTGCTTTACACTACATGTTTGCAATCAGCTCTTTACAAGCACCTCACAGACTGCCTTTGAATCTTTTTCAGTAGCCATGGTCACCCTCCTTCTTTATTTAGTGTTAAGTGTTATTCATTTAGCAGTAAAAACTGAACAAAAGAGAAGAAAGCAGGTGCTCTAAGTTTACTCTACAGCCAGCTGTCAGGAAGACACACTTTACTTATTTATTTATTTTTTGCAGCACATAAAGGAGATTTATTGAAAGTGTTGGGGAAAAAAATATGAAGCATACGTTCAATCAGTCTTTTCTGTAATCAATAAGGTTACTGAAGCAGAAAAAACTATAATGAGTTGTCACAGAATTTGAATTCCCATTTGCTTCCTTTTATATGTATTCAGGCAGAAAATCATCATGGAAAGCAAAAGTTGGGAAGCAAGGCCTGGCTATGACTCTTGGGTTGGGTTTGTGTGAATTTACCAGGTAGCATTTGACCAACTGCTTGGTGAGAGTCAGGGGCAGGAACAAGCTCCTTAGTATGGACAGGATAAGTTACAGAGAGGTGCCATTTTCTTGCCTTTGAGGTGGAGAAACCTCCTTGGCGAAGCATGACTGATCTTGTTTTCAGATCTTCTCTTTCATTACTCAAGTACAATGGTGCATGTCTCTGGGTTGCCTGCAAATTTCTTCCCCCTCAGTATTCAGCATTTTCAGCCAAAGGTCTAATTGTCCCCAGCTCAGATGTAAAGAAGAGCAGAGCCCCAAACATAAACTAAAGATGTCATTCAAAGATGTCTGGAGGAAATTTGACCATAAAGCCCAAGGACGTTCAGACTCTCACCTCCTTCCCAGCGTGTTGTTAGAGGTTTTTAAATTGCCAAAGCATCTGAAAAAGGGAGATGGAGGGTACCGGGCCACCTATCCCAATGTCAGGCTCTCTGCTTTTCAGAGTGGTAAGGCCCATAACTTTGTCAGATTTGTGCTGGTTTCTTCTCGTACCTGAGCATCAGGAGTTTCATGCCAACAGTTGTGTGGCCCACAGGTACATGTGCTGCAGGTGGGCATGGGAACCTGCTAGCAGTCATGTGAGCAAAGAGATACCTCATCCATGATTCTGAGACCTACACCTCAAAAATTGGTTGAGGGACACACAGCAAAATTTTTAGCAACAAAATCCTGTTCTCACATCACGGGACATTACTGAGGACCTGTGGATTTAAGGCACACAGTAGCTAGAATTATTTTGGTGTCTCAAATAACTTCCTTTAGGAATCACCCAATGTGATATTACTTGTTCGGTTTGCTCTCAGTTTATCTTTTTATTTTTCATGTGCTCTTTCTAACTTACTTGACTGAGTGTCCCTGTTGTTTCTCAGAATACTCATTTTCACCTCAGTGTTCATATTTTAAACATTCTACCAAATGTTCATCCAAAGGCTATGAGTTTTGGTTTTAAAATGTCATGCTACTTCATGGGCTTGTAGCTCATGTGTTTCCTAGTTTGGCATTCTGCTAGCTCTTTGCCTCCGTGATTCTCTAGTCTTGCTGAGAAACTGGAACAACTAAATTTGTGAGAATATAAGATATTTATATTATAGAGAGAGGATGTTCTGATCTCAGCTTACAGTGCATCTTGAGAAAGATAGGCAGAAACTTGCCCCACATAAATGAATAAGAAATTAAGGTATCTGAGTTGCAATTTCTACCAGCCAGCATGGTGGCTTTTAAAACACATGCTTCTGATAATCTTCAGTTTAAAACTGGAAACATTTCACTTGTGTGCGCGCACATATTTAAAGAGAAAAGTTGAAAAATTCCACAGTAGATAATTTATGTAAAGCATAAAACCCAACTGATCACCCAAAACAATGAAGTGGAAACTTTGTATCCACCTCTAGACATTGTTCAGCCTCTCTCTTTGAATGCTTCTGAACTCCTACTCCATCATCTGAGCTACTATCTCCATCATCACATTGTCCTTTGGCGATGGGGATTTAGATCTAAATGATCAAGTCGATGTCAGACTGAAGAAAATTCTTTCCTCTGAATGGCTCTGATCCCTGTTTCTCTTCTTGGCCTTTTTTTCTTTTTTTTTTTTTTTTTTTTTTTTTTTGATCCAGACACAGTCATAGAATTGAGACAGGGAAAATACAGCACATTGCCAAAATCACATAAATTTTAATGGCTTTCCTGTTCACTTAACCCCACATCAACAGCGTGACCTTGCTAGCCTGATCTATGAACCTCCAGGGTGTGGAGGCCAAGAGCAGGGTGGGTCTGGCCCTGCTCCAGTGCCTATTGCACAGAGGAAACCATGGGACATTTTGTGGGATATTTTTGAAAACACTGGGTGTCTTTTTCAGGATACTTGTGCCCTAAATATATGGAAGCTGGCAATAGATTTGCTAACCAGTCAGCACCCACCTCCAAAGAGACTAACACACAATTAGCACTTGAGCAATTAACGTTACTCAAACTCTATCTACTCTAATCATCTATGTTTCTTCAGCATACCCTAAATTTTTATATGGCCTTTTTTTCCAGGATATTTATGCACCTCAAAGTCCTTAACGTGTTTGTCCTGCAAGGCAGGGAATTCTAATTATTGTTAGCAGGAAGAAAATTCAGGAATGGTGAAAGACTTAAGGAAAAAATGTTTAAAGGTGTTCTAGCATCACAAGATGTAGAAGCATGTATCATTAGTCCAGAAAGGACAAAAGCAATGCTTTTCTCTGACCTCTTGTATAACACAGGCCACTTCCCTAAATCAGTGCATTTTAAGTAAAGCAAATCTTTTAGAAAAACATTCCATCTTGATTTTAAAATTTCCACTGGTGTAGAAAGTGCCACAACCCTTGGTAATTTGCTCCAAAGGTTAATTATGCTCCCTGAGAAAAATGTGCACCTGATTTTTAATCTGAATTTGTCCCTACAAAACTTCCAGCCTTCAAAGCCTGTTATTTAACAGACTGAAGAACCTTCATTTTAAAAATTACATTCCCCATGGAGGCAATTAGTGTGGGATTATCTCATTTAACCTTAACCACACAAAAACGAAGCATCTTGTCTCCCCCAGTGCTTGGGGATCCTTCTATAATCAACCGAGAGAAACAGGCACTACCAGAAGGCAATTCACTGCGGTCTCTCCGTACAGGATTAGTTGTCCACTGGAGATACCTAACTTCTGCACTGTCTGAATATGGGTGACAAAGCAGTGAGCCCAGACCATATTCCTGTCTTTTAGATGGGAAAAGTTGGGCAAAACAAATCCCATAACTTCAGACTGTGATCAGGCCGCCTCATTAGTCCTCTGTTTTCTGGGGGAAACCTTGATTTCACTGAGCTCTTCATGATAAACCACGTCTTCCAGTTCCTTGAATGCTTTTGGGGGTCTTCTCCCAGTGCTCCTCAGCTTACGAACATCCCTTTTAGGCTGAGATTCAGAATGGGATCCTGTACTCCCAAAGGGGTGGTACTAATGCCAATATGAGTGGCGGTACGAACCCACCCTGCTGAAACCTGACGTTCCCTGCGGAGCATTCAGTGATGACCCCTTTTACACATTACACTGCACTTGAAGTTCTCTTATGCTGATTATCCAGCTGGCCCAAACATCTAGCTTGCTCCTTATCAGCAACACATTCAATTTCTTATTGCCACTCTCCTAGTGGTCGTGTGGTCTGTAAATATAACCTATAGTGACTGCTTTTTTTCTTGCAGGGCATAATTAGAAATGTTAAACAGCTTTGGATCCAGAACCATTCTCTGCAGGACTCCAGTGAAGACACACCTACTCTATGAATGTTCTCCATTTACAATTACACATTGAGATGTACCAATTAGCTATTTTTTAAGTCATTTGATGTTTGCGGCAAAGTTTTTGTAGCATTCTCCTTTCTTAACCAAAATGTCGGCTGGTACCAAGTCAAATGCCTTACAGAAATCTAAGTACATCAGTGCTATTACCTTTCTCAACCAAGCTTGTAATCTCATAAAAATGATATCAAGCCAGTTTGACAAGATCTATTTTCCATAAACCCATGTTGAAAGGCATTAATTATATTACCTTCCTTTAATTCCTTATTAATCAAGTCTCATATCAGCTGTTCCAGTATTTTGCCTAGGATCAATGTCAGGTTGACAGGCCTATAATTACTGAAGTCATCCCGTTTAACCTTTTTAAATGTTGGCTCTATACAAGCTTTCTTTTAGCCTTCTGGAACCTCCCCAGGGCACCAAGATTTGTTGAAAATCATCATTAATGGTTCAGAGACCTCCTTTGCTAGATCTTTTAAAATCCTTGGTTTGCTTCTGTACCCTCTATTATGACCATATGTCACTATTGTCGCAAAAAGGTCTGGAAGCTCCACTAGATGCTTACTGCATCTTTCAGTACCCACGTACCTCTGCAAGCCTGGCTGGCAGCAAGCTGCTTAAAGAATGGAAAACAGAGAAATATGAACCCGTTTTTCCCACTCTCTCTCCCTGGTGACTTTAAATATATTCACCTGAGCGCATATAAATTCACAGGAACGCTAGCCACACAGCCCTACCTTGAATAGAGTCATCATGTGGCCCCCCCTCAGTCTCACACGTTGTGGCAGTCACTTCCAAGGAGCGTCACAAATTTCTTCCAAGAACTGTGCCTAGACTGTAGCGCAAGCCTGATCTTACACTCTCTGCAGCATCCAAACCGCTGAGGTTCTAGACCTTTTGCCCTTTGAAGGCACAGAGGTTTCTCTCGATATGCATCATGGCACAGCTGAGCCTAATTTGAGTTACGGCTGTACTCCAGCAATCTGACTAGTTCAATTAAGTTTGTAAATATACGATTTTGAAAATTTCTACATGAAAGAGAAGAGACTAGCTTATGTATAAATAAAGTACCATCTGAGAGAACAGCAAGTATCAGGAAATGAAAAAAATTTTCACCTGGACCATTAGTTTTAATACTGAAATATTCCAAATATTGTAGGATATGTTTCCAAAATACTGTGACTTACAAAGGGGACACTGCGATATTATCAGTGGTGGCTATTGCGTTATTCTACTAAGAGAATTGGTGCTTTGGTGTGATTCATATAAAAATACCATAGCAAAGGTACATCCTGTTCTGGTTTTCAACTGTCCTTGTTTAAGTCCAGTTTTTCTACTAACAATTTGTTTTGTGGGTACCCAGGCAGACCATCTTCTGACAGACTGAAGAGCAGGTATTTCTGTGTTCCCGTTCCTTATGAACTAGCTGCCTCCTCTGTGTGGCAGGCAGAAGGGGTGTTTTTAATTCTAAGTGTGCATGCCCAATTTAACTTTGCCGGTAATTTAGCTAAGTTGTGCACTGAGATTTTTTGTGAACAAGTAATAAAATGCATGGACAATTTTCCACATAAACATTTTCTGAGTGACTTGCATACTATCTGAATTCTCTACATGTTCATTTTAACAGATGAAGCCCCCAAAGTTTTTGTTTCTGTTGTTTTTGGTATTTTGTTCAGGTATCCTTGAGATTAGTTAATGAATTAATTATTTTCTAAATTGCCCTGTGCCAATAGAGCTTGTAGTCAGGAAGCATGAAGGTAGGGTTGTTTGAAGAGCTGACTGAAATAAGCAGAGCCAGTTCAGATGTGTGTGTGTGTGTATAAACATATACATAGCTAGATGTAGATATATATATCTGTCTATAAATATATATATGTATGTGTATGAGTGTATAGAGTATGTCAGTTGCTAGTATTATTATTTGGATAGAGATAAAGAAAATCACCCCAAACTTAGGAGGGCAGAACTACCATAAAAATTAACAAATCTGTAAACTGATGAATATTTTAGAATTAAGTCTTACGAGGTGGAACATTTTTTGAACTGTAAAGGTGTGTAAAGCAAAAGAGAATGACACTAGAAGTATTGTACTCTAAAAGAAAGAAAGAAAAAAACCCAAGAGGCATCCTTTTAGCTAGTTTCACAGATCTGGTTGCTTCATTGAAAAAGATGCAGGAGAGTCATTACCAAGAATGGAAACAAAAGTGATTTGATACATGTGCCTTCTTTCCCTCTTTACTGCAGGTTAGTTCACATGAAGATGAGCAAAATTGAGTGGATTAATAAATAATCTACATGGAATAAATCTGAGACTCCTAAATAAACTAATGCAATAAAATTAAAACTGGGAGTACAAATGTTTTACATATCGTATCTTTAACTTATGGAACAGTCACTGTTGGAGAATGTTATTGGGAAAAATAACTGAGGAGGTAGCTAAAAAGGCAGTAATGGGAGTAATGACAACATGTGCTGAATTACCACCAGCAGTTAAAAAACCCTATAAAAATCCCTAAATATTATAAACTCAAGAATTTTTCCTTGGTGTCGATATTTGGAAGTTTACTTTTTTTGCAGGGCTCTTTGTACCATCCTTGGAGGCAAAATATCTAACTAGATAAACTATGGACTCATCAAAATTATTTCTGATGAGATTAATTTCCACTGTTTACCCAGTACCACATTACTAAAAGTATACAGTTACTTCACATATACCTGCTAGCCAAGCCAAAGCTATGCAGTAATGAAGCTCCCCTTATTGAAAGAGCATTGCTAATACCGTCGGAGCAATCAGCTCCAGGCAGCAGCTCCACCTGGGAAGCACCTGGTACCCTGAGCTAAACCACTTCAGTGTTGGCACTTTCTTGTTTACAAACTGCATCAGTCACAAATAAAATTTGCTTTTTTGAAAGCTTTGTTTTTGACAATTCACACATGTGGAATAACAGTCACAAATCATAAATGTCATACCTTTGTCGCCAGGATTTGAAGAAATCTGCAGGGTTCCTGTTTGGATGCAAATCCGGTAGTCACACCTCCTGTGATTCACATCAAAAAAAACTTGAAAAAGGTTTTGATTTTGGCAGCTGCTGTCAAGGCAAAACTTTCTTTCAAGTCTCGCCATCCCAGTTTGGGGAAGGATCTGCTTCTTCTGCACAGAGGTCTTGGCTTCTGCCCTTCTGCACCCCCGTCTTTGAAACCTAACAGGTAAATTGAAATTTAGTGATAAGTGTTTTTCCAACACAAGCTTTCCAGTATCCAGTAACACTGATTTCCAGTAACTGTTAGTACCTTGTGACACACTGACAAAGTTTGTGTTTTCCCACAAACACCTCAGAATAATGAGATATGTCAAACTAACCTGCATTTCCCTTTTGTCAAGCATAATTTTTTTTTTTTTTTAATGTTTAATGTGGTTTAGGGCACATGCAGGCAGCCCAGGTGAATGAAGTTTTCCTCAGCTCCACAAACCCACTACATTCAGATTACTGCCTAAAGGAGCTCCTCCATGTCAGCCCATACCTGCCCCCAGCACGGTGGTGAGGGCAAGGACTGATGGATCACCAGCGCAGACCAAATTACACTCATCCTTGCCAACAGGGGAATTAACAGCATAGGTCTAGGACCGAGTCTGAGCAGCAACCTGTGCGGGTCACCCTCCGACAGAAGCTGGGTGCTGTCGCATGGCAGGGCACGACGCACCCACCCCGGGACACAGGCAGAAGGAGCTGGTGAACCACCGTAGACTTGATAGGAATCTTGAAGAAACTAGTGATGGGGAAATTTAGTAAAGACATGGGAGTCTCCACAAAACACCCCTCACCCCCAAAACGCCCACCTCCCTGCAGATTGTGTATTCCTCCTCCTAAAGCAAACAAAATGTTAAAGGAAACAAATTGACTTCAAGTTTCCTCCTCTGCTATTTCCCTCTTGTCCTTCAGGCTGGCACTGCTCAGCCTCCACATTCAAGCCCTACGCGTTTTCTCTAGAGCACATTTAAGGAGCACAGACACAATCATTTAAGTGCATACTTTACTTAGCTATCCTTAAGAACACAAAACAGACCCAGAAAAAAAAGACGGTGCCTGTATGCTCATTAAAACACTTTCAGCCCAGGGCAAGGATTTGATCAAAAGGATTCCTGCCAATGGAAGGGCACGCTGGAGCCATTGTAAGAAGTTGTGTGTGAGCGTCTGCCTTCCTTTCCTTTTCTTTCTTGTGCCCTGTCCCTTCCACGGCCACCTCCAATCTCTTTTCTTCCAGCTGGGGGAACAGAAGAGATTTTACTTCCTTGATGACAATCGTGTCCTTTGAGCAGCCAAAGCAAAAGGCACTTTGAGTTCAAATGAGACTGTGACTTAAACCAATATTAGCCAAGACCAACACATGTTTATTGTAATATAAGTAACCTTCATTCTGATCAGCAGGTTTTCCTCACCCCACTGCAGTTTTACTCATTGCCTCTTTCATTCTTCCAAAATGAATAAATGAAATGGCTGCACATTTTTATTCTCAGCAGTGGGTTTCAGAACTTCAAATCAGAGAGGCGTTTTGATTTTAGAAATAAACTCCAGAGGAAACAGTTTCAACCAGAACTTTCATATATATTTTTTACCAGTTTAAGGTAACATCAAAACTCACCTTTCCAAAAAAATGAAACCTCACAGCATTCTTTTAATCCAAATTAAATAAAGTGTCATCCCTGTGTCCTCTTCCTTCATATTTAGAGGGAAAGAAAACTATCCTGCCCATACTTTAATGGTTTTGTCTGCAAATCCTAAATGCTCCACTGCTGCAAATTTCAAATGATCTTATACAGCCAAAGTCTCTTTGGTGTCAGCAGCCGCCCAGGTAGCAACACAACCACGAGAACGCTGCTGATCAGAACAATGAATACCTGATCTACAGATGTCATATCAAGGTAGAAATCTTGATAAGCATTGTAGTGACATTACAAAGTGGATTACACATGCTGTATCTGGGTCAGAGAAGGAGTTATTTCAGTAAGGTCAACAAAGTACTTCTGACCAAACTTATTTTTCTATATTTTGAGAGGTACGCTTATGTTTGTTACTTCACGTTGCATCTAATAACAATATTTTCTCTGTACTCCTGTGTCAGTTTGCAAGCAAAGTTAAAAGGAAGGCAAAACACCCCCATGCCTGGGGTTATGTAATTTCAGAGACGGGTTCCAGCTCCCTGCTCTACTTTCCTTCCTGACCAGGGGCCCAGCTGCTGCTGCCCAGGCTGTCATTTAAGTGTTTTACAGCGCTTCAGAGAAGTTTTTGAGCTACATGCTCAAGGTGCCTGGCACTCAGCCTCTCCCCGTCTTCGTTCTCTACCCAGTAAGAGGATACAGTTAGGGCTTTCTTGCTTTCCAGGTGTGCTGGGTGTCAAGGAAACAAAACAGCAAGGTTATAAGGTCCTCAGATACTCCAGCCTAGGGGTAGTGCAAGTACCAAAACAATTTTGGATGTGTGGGTGTCTACATGGGAAAGATGTCACTGCACAGCACAAAACACTCTCACCTTCAACCATCTTTCCCAGAAATGGACAGCAGGCCAAAGGCTAAGGTACCTTATCTACACAGCAGACAGAAGATAAAGTTGCCCTATCCAGGGAATGCAGCATTTCAAAGCTGTTGGCTTAGAGTACTGAGGGCAGGAGGTAGGGATACTTATGGGATTATTTTTTTTGGCTGTACCAACTTCTTGTCTTAATTTTAAGGGAAAAAAAATTTTGTTGTTTTGTTTTTTACAAAATGTAATGCAAACCAAATGTAGTTCTTGACAGCTGATATCTTGTGTTTCCAAATGCAGTATGCTCCCCGAGATGCTGACAGCCGCAAACAAAGTCGGAAAGGCTGCCCATCCCTGCCAGCTGTGCTGGTGTTCCCAATGCCAGCAGCTCTGCAGCACCCTCCATATACCCCAAGCCTCCTGGCTTCTCAGCCCTCCTGCGGAGGAGAGCCTGGATCTTATGCCTACCCACTGGTACAGCTCAGGCGAGACGAGCTGAGCATGCTTAAAAACATTGCAACAAGGTTTTTGGAGTGCAATACACTTGTGTTAGAAAGAGAGGCTCTACAAGGCATTCTTGAGCACCCTTAGTCCTTACCCAAACCACAAGCTAGGGACGTAACTTATGGATACAATAGGAATCACACCAGATAACCCAGTGGCTCTCCTTCCACCATTAAGGGCTTTGAAATTCATTCCCAGTTTCAGATCCTAGGAGAAAGCTAGTTTCACACTGAAGCATTACTTATAGTGAGCTCAGATACATTTACTTTCATACAGGTCCTCTGCAGCACAATAGCTAGCCTAGAACAGCAGAGGCAGTCTTAAACCAAAGCATTGATGTCAGCTCTAAAGACCTTAAAACTAAAAGCAGATATATGTTTATATATATAAATAATGAGAAAAAATGTTTCACTTACCGAACCTAATTATCAACCTAATCCAATTGTATTGTTTCAATTTTATGTTTTTTAAAGGGAAAAAAAGAATTAAAGGCTACTTTTACTCACTTGAAGCATCGGGAATCCTAGCACCACAAATCCACACATTTCCGTAAGAGCCAAAAATGGAAACCAGATCTGTAACTGAAAGTTTTAATTATCAAGACTAACCTCTTGTGACTGAGAAATGCGGATTAAAACAAATAAATCATCAAGTTAAAAAAAACCAACTCTTCAAGAGCTTAAATAATTGAAAGGAAGCAAAATAGTTGCTTTTTCCAGTTGCTATCCCACACATCAAAACGCGTGAAATCCTGTGGTGGTAGTAAGAAGCCTGTATCTGTTTTTCTGGGATAACAGTACACTTCATGCCAGAGCAGTGGTACATGTTTCAGCTACATCTGACTCACGAGGGTATGAGCCAACACCCAAGGAGCACAACTAAGATTATGCTGTTGACTTCTACAGGCATTCCTTTAATGAATAATTTTGAGCTCACATCTGTGTTTTAAAACGTTGCTGGTGGTACACAAAGAATAAGTTTATTTGCTTTTATTATGGTGTATGGCTCATATTCTATCAATATGCCTTAATCCAAGGTTTAAGTTTGATGTTCAATGATCAACCTATTTAAGGAGGGGAACTAAAGCCACCCCTGCTATGTTTTAAAAGCTTTACCACATATATAAATAATGGGCACAATTTGTTTCCATTAGGAAGATAAGCTTTCTTCAAAGCAGTTCAGTGTTTAAGGCTTTAAATTTTGCCAGCACTTGCACAAGTTTGCAACAAACCTTGACTTATTTACAGAGAGATGTTGAGTAGAGATAAAACCACTTAATAATCCACCAGTTCTTGCTAAATACATTTTCCTTCTATGCCCTCTCTGAAAGCAGGTAGGATAGCACTCTTCTCTGGCATATTCTTATATTACTTGGACTACAGGTTTTACAGAACAGTTCAAATAATGAGGCTTGTGGCTTTTCTGAACAAAACAATTCTGAAAGTGTTCAGGGTTAAAAGCAACAGTTTAAAAAGCCCTTAGGTACTTATTTGAAAATAATCACACAGGAACAATAGCAAAGGGAACAACAATAGCATAAACAAACCAAACGTTTGTTTTCCTTTGGTTTGGTGCCTCATTCAAGAAAACTGGCCTCATTCAAGACCAGGTGGCCTCTGGGACAGAAACTGCCGACTTCCAATTCTTTGAACTTCTGCCAGATTTGCAGCAACCACAACAGCAAACAACTGCCCCGAATGCCCCAAGCGTTGAGGAGAAAATATTCCCATCAACAGAAACATCTGACCCCTGCTTGTCTGAGTGCATTCCAGCTTCTCTCTCTGTTTGTTCACAAGGACTCCGCTTGAGTGGACACCCGCTTGCAGCAAAGGCTGACTTAGTAGAACTGATATGTTGCCATAGGGACTTTGATGTATTTATCAAAATTTCCCCTTCCTTTGTGTTCGATTGTTCCTTGAATGGGATAAGGTTGGGTTTGTTTTGTGTTGGTTTTTTGGTGGGGTTTTTTTTTTTAAGCCCAGTTTTCATTTCTTCTTATCATGACATTTGGTGCAGTTCTCAGGCAGCCCTGCAGCATGTCTCTCTGCTCTCCTTAGAAACGTGCAACTAAAAGTTGAGTTTTGAGCCCTGTCGCAGGCCCTTGGAAATCAAAGTCTCTGTGTGCCGCTGTTGAGCTCTTGTTCTAGCTCCCACTACCTCCTGCTCAGTGCCAGTTGCACATCACTGTCTCAGCTATGGTTTTACTATTTTTCATGCCAACGGTTTCATCATAAATATCTCTGTCACTCTGCACCTGGACACTGTCCCTGTTGTGAGGCCAATGCTGCTGCTTGGAAAGCAAGAGAGGAGTCTCCCTCCACCTCCCTCATTTCTTTGTCTCCACTCCCTGTAGTATTAGTGGTGGTAACCTCCTACACAGACACTTGGGAGGTAAAATAGCAAAGTTGGGCACTCCAGCTCTATGGAGGGACTCAACGTTAAGAACTAAGGCAGAGTTTTGACTTGGCGCAATTTCAGGACTCCCAGCTTGAATAAGGTGTGTACTCCCCATGTGTGGCTGGTGGTGACTGTAGCAGGTGAGGCACGGCTCCGAACCTGAAGGATTTTGTACCTCTTTATTAACCCCGCAGGAAAGGTGGTGAGCACCTGGAGCATTAGTCACCACACAATTTACACTAGATTCCTCCCCCCACCTACTACCTTGGTCATTTCCCCAGGGAAGAGGGTCTCTCTCTCCAGGTGAAGTAAACCTTACTGGGATGAGCCCCTTTTTTCCCCTCCAAGCTGCTAGCAGTGAAAGGAAAGCAATCAGCAGGGTCTGTTTGCAGACACGGTTTGAGAAAATCCCCCTCTCCCCCTCCCGTAGACTCCGTGCACACAAGTGCCACATGGGAAACAACAAACACAACGTTAGTCATTTCCTCTGCGCTGCCAGCTGCTGAGGATTTGCATAAGAAGAACCCTTGGACTTCTGATTATTTCTCAAAACACCTCTCCCCCCAAATCTTTCAGCAAACAGACCCTGGACCGGTGCCTGTGAGGCCAGTCGAGCACAGTTTCCTGGTGCACCCTGCCACCTTCCCCAGCATCACCAGCCCTGCACGCTCACACCTCTCCCCCTCCCCCCCCCAGCTTCCAACACACCTACCATCTGACAGGGACCGTAGTTTTGAAGCCTTCTGCCTATACTGCAGTTGTGCGGACCCAGGGCAAAAGCTCAGGCTTAGCTGCTTCTTTGGCAATTAATACTTGGGTGATGGTGGCATCTAAAAATTTCGGTTACGGATCAGGGCCCCTGTGACACCGTAGGGCTAAGTGACAAAGGAGACAGCCTTTGCCCCCAGAAAACAGACAGTCAACAAGTCAGTCAGGAAATAACTAGCGTGTGAAAAAGGAAAACGGGTGGGATGAGTCAATAACAAAGAGAACAGATTTAGTGAAAAAATCAAAGCCTTGTCCTCGCGAAGGAGATTGTAATTTTGATGTGACCCTTGCTTCCGAATCAGAAGGTGAAAGCACCATGACAGTTACACTTTTCGTTGCTTTCAAGCACTTTGTCTTGTCTCTCATTTGTTCTAGCCTGAACGTGTTTCCTCAAGCCTTCCTTTGCCCTCCTCAGAGAAACATACGCTCGGGGAGACCTGGCACTAGCTTTCTCTGATCTGAGTAATTCCTATGCTCTAGCACACAATAGCTGTTATTCCCTGAGGTCACGTTTGAAGCTTGCTGCCTCCTTTATCTCTTCACACCCAGGCGGAACATCTCTCCCAGGCAGGTGGGAGGACGGCAGCATGTCCAGCTTCTGTGCCCACACACAAGCCTCTCCCTGGTGTTCCCCTGTCATATTTCCCCAAGATGGATGGAGACCTCAGGAGGTAGGATGGGGTGGGTGATCTCCTGGTCCCATTGGCTGGCCCTTGCTGGGAAAATCAGCCCAGGGTTGCAGGACTGTTGGAGAGCACTAGAGTTTCAAACAAAAGAAAACCAAACCCATATTTCAATAGCTGATGCAGTCACTCTGCTCCCTCTACACACCCTGCTCCACCAGAGAGCTTTATTTTCTGCCTTGCTCTGTTGATCCACAGAAGCTTTCTTCTTTTTATCTTTTTACTTGGTTTTCACTTCCTGGTGAGTTTATTACTGGGGTTGTGTATGACCCTTAAGCATCATGCTCACCTGATTCAGCCTACAAATGCGTTTTCTCTCTGTCACCATTTTATCCCTACTGACCACCTTTGCCAATTCTTGCTTCCACCAAAAGTTTGTGTAGTAAATTGCCAAATCTGCATTACTTACTTTTAAAGGAAAGGCATGTCTTGTTTCAGTCCTCATTACAAATTGGATACTTTTTGGAAAATGTGCTCTGACATAGGGCAAGCTGGTGGGAGGTTTCCCATTTTCTTTACTGTTTCTTTTTCTTCCTCCTGCCCACCCCAGCATCACAATCCCAGGAAATATTTTTCTGCCTCTGTATTGGTTCCCCATCCTCTTATGCAAGCACACTGAGGCAGTGAATCCCTCAATGTTTCTGTCTATGTCTACCTATGCTGTCAATAGATCATGTTCACCACATCTCCTTTACTGACCCCCTGTTCCTTACTTATTTGAATACTTTCTTATTATTTATGTTAAACTCCTCTGCAATCTTACCATTTTTACCTGTTCTAGCCTTGTCATTAGTTTACTGTCTCATTTGGCAGTCATGCTCAGAACCTCTTTTTAATATCTCATATGCAGCTCTTCTTACGTATTTGTTATATATTTGTTCATTAATCATTGGTCTTAGAATGAAAGCGATCTTCACTTGCTTCCCTTTTGGAGCTAAATCACATATCTCTCCATCTTTGCTTCCTTCTAAACTACTCTATCATTGTTAATACTGAAATATAATTTTCATCTGAGCTCAAGATGATCATGCACTTATAGTCCTCAGCCCACAGAAAATTAGCTTACCAGGAACAAAAGAAATTAAAATAAAGACTGAAGATACATGAATATGCATTTCCATGCTGAAAACTGTCTGCCAGCTTCCTATGTTCTGTGGGTGTTGTCTCAGGACAATTTTCTAGGTCTAATACAATGAACTCTGTTTCTAGGCTTTTTTTTTTTTTTTACTTTGGGGTTTGGTCTCTGCTTTATATCTCTTCATTACTGTTCCTTCCCTACTAACCGATCTCTTCATATAAATGGAAAGAGTAGGGAGAATTTGGCACAGAAGCAGAGACGCAGACACATGGAAATACACAGGTCGAGCTACCCCCAATGTTCAGATGTAGGATTCTGTTGGTGTACTACAACTGAAGTGCCTAATACAGCAGAAGAAAGGCTCTTTTCACAGTATTCATGTCAAATTTGCAGATGCAGAACCCATGCTGCTGAAGGCTAATGACAACTAAGCCATATTCCAAAATATGAGGGAGTATCCTAAATATAACTCCTCTGACAACATTATACACTGATGTGTCTTTCAATAACCGCAGAAAAGGGCAGCTGCTCAGGCTAATACTGCTTATGTGTTAACAAATGTTCCACACTGTATTTTCTAATTCTCTTATTCTAATATTTCTTGTGAATTTGGGAAATAGCCTTTGACTTGGTTGCAAGCACAGCTGCATTAGGAACCACTAATGTAAGGAGGGCTTTTTCTGTGTAGACCAGGATACACCATCACCTACTGATACATTTTCAAGAATGATAGCACGCCCTTGGCAGTACATGATCAGAAAGCAATGGGTAATTGTATATTGTATGCTCAAATGTACATAAGTCTTTAGGACACTCTCTCTTTTGCTAGATCTTCTTTCGTATTGATCAACGAGCGACAAAAGGGGATAGATTTGTAAGCAAATGCTTTCCTACTAGAATTGACCAGGAACCATACAATTGAATGATCTAGTTGGAGCAACCAGCACTTACACTCATTATTGATAGGTGCTGAAACCGAGTGCAAGGGAACAGCCCAGGCATCCAGAAACTCAGTGGATATGGCAGTAATGAAGGAGACACCAGTCTGAGTCCCTGCTTTGCCTAACATTGTCAAAGAACTATTTACTTTAAAGAAATATGTAAATATCAATAATGAAAAACAAGAAAGAATTTGAAAAACAGGATGTTAATTAAACCTTAAAAATAGTTAACAAGACATGGCCTTGGAAGAAGGAATAGACACCATAAATACTTAGAAGAAATAACAAGATAAGCTCAAGGAGAACCAAATGGTTAATGAGACCAAACAAAAAATTTCTTGAACTATTTGTGAATTATCCTAATTAGTGTACTAAAAGATCTACCCTTGAACAAAGAAAGCCCCCTACTAACAAAGCCCCCTCCCCTTAGAACATGCACAGTGAAAAAAGAGAAAACTGTACCATTACAGGGAGAGGAGGTTCATAAGAACAAGTAAGAATTAAGTATGACTAAACATAACTGTAAACAATTGTTCCAAGTGTATAAATTTTTTCCCATGTGTTAAGAGGTGTGCTAGCTTTGTGGATTTACCACCTAGCACCCAACTCTGTGCAGACATGCAATAAACTAATATCTCGGCTCTGTGTGTGGATGGGCTCTCACACAGGGTGAAGATCCCAGATTCGGGATAACAATATAATCAGGGACTTAGCACCCTACAGCCTAAACGGTTGCCCTGATATTGGATGCTGAGTGTAAGATCCATCTGGCTCCTTATAGGTACCTTCAATTCAGGCCTCTGCATCTGAGCTTATCATCCGTACCACCTTATGGCTGCTGGAGAGAAGCAGGAATTTCTAGCCCACATTATTTAAGCCCTCATTTCAACAAATTTACAGTTGCTCTCAGTCAGCTGTAAGTGAAGCCAGAGGGAGTGAATCAGATGGAGAGGTCTACCTCTGCAAACCCTGCAGCTGAGGAAGAACCCCACTGACCACTCAATCAACACTACAAAATGAAGCAGGTAAAGGTAGATAAGCTCATTCCACCACCTATGGGTATGGTCACCCACCTGTGCCAGTGGCTGCCTTTTCCAGGTGCTTGCTGCTGCAGCACTCTGACATCATCTGCCCTTCTCTGTTGTCTGCAGGCCATTTTCACATTGTGAATTTTCTGGGTAATGCCATGTCCTGGTCTGCTCCCCTGCTTGCTTTTCGTGCTCTAATCCAAGGTTAGTGATACACTTCATACCGGTCAGCTTATCCTCTAGAAAAACCACACCAAATCATGTTACCATTGAATCTTTCACGTTGTGCTTATATATACATTAATTTCCACACTCCCCTAGAAGGCTTCATGGGCTAGTCCCTGTTGGGAACAATCAGGTACTGCCAAATAATTTCCTTTACCTGATAAAAAGTGTAATATTTTCCACGCTAGGTGTTTGTCATATCACCTGTGAGATTTAGTGGGGTTTATTACTTACCATAAGTATTTTTTTCCTCATCTACTGCTGCTAAAAGAGAAGGAATAGCTCATCTCTTTCTTAATGCTGTCATTTCCTAGCTCAAAAAAATCCTCTTTCATTTTTGCCTTTTGGGACAAGAATTAGTTTTCCTTTGTGTTTCTACTTTTGTCACAGAGACGTTTATTTCTTCAGACTACTAGTGCCATAAGAAACAGAAAGCTATGTTTTAGAAGCTCTGGAGCATCAATTGATATACCTGAGAGGGACAAGGTGTAAAGGTATTATTATAGCTGCCAGGGACAGCAAGAGACAGACACATAATTTAGAGCAGTGTCAGGGCTGCTCTAAAATACGCAGGTGTTCATGACCCCCACTGAACTCTCCATTAGCCAAGGATCATTGCAGCTATTAGCCTCTGCTGCTGTATTCCTTCTCTAGGCTGAACTAGGATGAATTTCAATTACTGCTCCATTCCCTTCCCTTCCCTTCTCTCTTTATGGCCTCTTTCAAGAAATATCCCCTATCACATTTCCAACACGTTACAATATTCCAGTCAAATTTCATTAGGATAACTTTCATTTGCTTAGCTCCTTCTTGTGTCTGAAGTGTTTGTGTTGCCTCCTCTTGATCATTTTCTTTCTAATGATAGATGGTGTCACTGGATCCTAACTACTCCCCAACTTCAACTTAATTGATCAGACTTGGCACGTTTCCTAGAATTAGGACCTGAATAGCCTCAGACTACGCAAGCTTGGCTGTTCTGCTAGCTGTGTGAGATGGCAATCTTGCATTACTTCTGGAAACCCATTCCTCCACTTGACTTCTGCATCATGGCTGTCCCAATCAATAGCCGAGTAATTAAAATCCCTTGTGATCAATGTTCTAGCTGTTTTACAGACTTCTCTTATCTGTAAAAACATTTCCCAGCCTACTTTCTTTGCTTGCCCTGGGGGTCGGTAGCAACATCCAGGAATAACATGACTGCATTCATTGTCCTTCCTCAGCTTCTGCCCAAACAACTTCTGCTTCGACAGGCAAAACATTTGTAGTGTTTCTTGCTCTGGACATGGATATATACTGCTGTCTCTGCTGTGACTGAAGAACACAGCCTGTTTCCTTTAATAAACTTTGCATCTCCCTGCTCCATTTTCAGTCTCTTCTAGCTCACACGTTCCAGGAATATCACACTTAGCTTGGAAATGCATGGTTTCAATTGGTGACCTTATTAATATGCTCACAGCATTTGTATAGAAGATATTTTCTCCTCCCACCTTTGCTTTACATTCTCATTATCTCCTACAACGACAACCAGCGGATACATTACTGAGAGATCCATGCAGTCCCTCCTTTAAATTCTTCTCCTCCCACACCACTAATCTAAAAAAATGGCTAGATCATTTCCTTATTAGTGGACAATCTGTTTGCTCCCATAGGGTTGGGAATAATACAGGCCATCTCTTCTTTGCCATTTTGCTTTCTCTGTTTTGTTGTTTATAGTTCCCCAAACCTCTCGCATCTCCCCCCACCCCAGATCTATTCATTTGTCTGTGGTAAAATGAACCATTTGCATCCTGGAAAACACCATTATGCTGCTTTCTTCTTGCACTGGCTAGCTAAGGGGTGTAAGGCTTTCTTTTTACAATACCTGCATGCCTCCCCTCTGCATAATTTATAAAAATCACCATCCATTATGCTAGAGTCTTTTTTAAAGCTATTCTATCTGCCATAGCCCACTGACTAAAAATCCCCTGCCCCTTCTCCTGGAAGCATTTGACTCTGTGCATTTGTGCGAGGATTTGGTGTTTTAAACAGCAGCGACTATCTGCAACATCAACTGTGCCATCAACACTTCTCTGATCTAATTTTGTTGCAGATTTCCCCATGCTCATTTCATCGTTTTTAGAGATCCTGTCTTCCGAATCGTTAAAACTCTGGGAAATGTACTGGGCGCTGGCACGAGCCCCCTTCTCTTTATTACACTTCTTCCCTCCTTTACTACCTCTTCCCAGTTACGCAGCCTCTGCCCTTTTTATCTTCCTGCTTCTGCTGGAACAGGGCTGCTTCTCCTGCACAAGGCTGTGCTTCCAATGCACTCATCCTGCAACTCGCTCACAGCTGGTTCTCCTCCTCCTCTGTCACTCCTTCGGAGTATGAAACCAGCCATCTGTCATCAGTGAACCTCTCATATTCATTGATCTTCCCCAGCACATCAACCTGTCTTTCTAATTCCACTCTCCAGTTTCTTAGTGCCACAGCTAACTGGCAGTGCACATACATACGTGTCTGTATGCACACACACACACACAGAGTATTGTTACGTCTTTTCCAGCCCTCACATTCAAAGCAGGTATCAGCTGAAAGATCTTTTTGTTTCTGAAGCTAGGGCAACTAGAGGACGATTGCAACCCAGTTACAGATAAAATGTACATTATTTCATGAAATAATAAAGAAACAAGAACCCAAAAATACCATGAAACATCCCTGGTTATTGAGGGGTTGCTTTTATGAGTGGGGCAGAGCCAAGTGCTATTGCTCTTAGAGAAGGTGCTGCAATGAATTACAGAGCCTGTTTTCCCTTCTAGCATGCAATGCAGCGCAGGGTTGGGTACAGAAACAGAGCGGTGCGCTCCCCTCTCTGGCCGATACAGATCTGTTCTCTTTGGACACCTTCCCCAACGCTTTTTCTAGCTTGACCTGTGGTCCATTTTCTTACCCTTCAATTGTAAGCTCTTGTCCTGTGTTTGTATAGAGCCTAGAACCGCAGGACCTGCCTCGTGGCTAGCCACAGCGGTGCGAGAAATAACAACAATAATACTAATATCCAGTCACTGTGAGGTCAGTCCTCCCACAACATAATCAAAATCAGGAGGAACTACTACTGTTTTCTGGTTTACGGGGTATTTTGGTTTGGAGCTCTCCTAATAGCTAATGCTTAGATCCAAACTGTCCTTGTTTCACTAACTCAACCCCAGACTGCTCAACAGGGAAATCAGGCTGGCTGAAACTTGCATACAGGCATTCTGGTTTCTTGGATCTATTTCTCTTAAAGGGTGTGATAAAGTCCTCTGCTTTATGTGTACAGCTCTGCTTACAATCAATCAGATACCAGGATGAGATTGACTCCTGTTCCTGGACAGCACAAAGGCATTTATGTTTTTAAAACAAAAATATATGAAAATGTGATCTGTCTTCTTTCACCTGCCACTAAATCACACTGCGGAGCCTAGCATTTTCCCTACAACAACTGACAACATCAGATTAATAAAACCTACAGAGGCAATACTGCTCACATCAAACCTCATGGGCCTGTTTGTAATCATTGCAAAGTTCTTCTGTGTCAGCCTGCCTGCTGCATATGAACGCTACAACCTTCTGCAAAAAAACCCTGTGACATTTTGGTAGAAGATATTTCAGCCACAGCACATGAGGAGTGGCTGATTGTTTTTTAAACCTTGGGTATCTTGTCTTGTTTGGTTGGGGTTTTTTCCCCAAATTCCAAAACTCATTAAAACATGATCAGTTAATCTTTGTCATATTCCACCATTATGGCAAGAGGCTTTGCAGATGTGTAGGGGGAATAAAAGGGGCATACTGTAATACCCAAAGCCCTTGTTTTGCACATCTATGCCTCATCTTACTTCTTCTTGAACCCTGGCCTTAACCAGTACCCATGACCTTGCTAATTCACCTACAGAAATTAGGAGAAAAAACTGAGCACGTGAGGAAGAGGTTTCTTTGACATAATCCAGTTTATTTACAAAGTATACACAGCAACTCCTGTTTCTCTGAAAGAAGCTGTGAGAAAAAGCAACTTCCCCATTCAAGAGTTCAAGTCTGCTTCTCAGTAAAGGCTTTGGCCAAATGTCCTTCTCTCTCTTGACTTCCTTCCAGAGCTACCTCACCCTGCTTCTCCTACCTCCCACTGCACTCCCACCATCTGCTCAGCACGCAGGCCCTTACATTTGCTACGAGAAAATGCTTTGGCCTGCAAGGATTCAAGCTGATTGGCTTCCCCTGAAGCCTAAATCCTTAGGTGAAGTCTTTCGTTGTCTTCATCTACCCTTCTTCATAAAGAAACCTTTTCTAATATGTAACACCATGATAGTGGCTAGCAAGCCCATTTGCTTTAATGAGGTCAGCAACTGCCTGCAGATGAAAGACAACTTGATTGCAGCCATTAGCACATTCCAGCATGACAAACACATATTTTAAGAGTGTTTTAGTAAAAGGTGCTGGATTAACATTTCTGTAAATTGAGGTTCTCTCTTGACCTATGAAGTCGCTCCTACACATGCATTTTGTGCATTTCACTCTTGCCACCTACTCAAGAATTTGGCAGCTCCCATGGCCAGTTTAAAGTGTCCTGAGTTGGGCTGCATGTTTTTGCATCTGTACAACTCTCTCTGCTGGGGAACACAGAACTACATCTTGAACTGGGTCAGGGAACTGATCTGGCTGAAAAGTAACAGGAAAAATAAAAGATTGTTTTCAAGAGAAACATTCCTCTGGGGTGGTTCACCAGACCCCCATAAGAACCACGGGCTATGGCTGGGGACTTCATGCCACCGTAAGACTGCACTTTTGGATGAGGTCCTATGGAAGTTTTAACTAGTCAAAGTCAAATCCTGCCTCATCTCACTCTGGCTGTTGCCCCTTCCCATGTGCGCCAGCAGGTGGTGGAGGCCATTACAGACATGGACACATGTCCAGTAAGAACCTAACTGAGATTTTCCACTTATTTCTATAGAGCAGACTGATAGTTAGCTTTGGTTTAGACTGAATTCAAACAAATGACATTTTTTTTCCTCCCCATCTGATTTCTTGTACTAAAAACCTGTTTCCAAATTTCTGTCCTCACATTGAAGACCGATAGCTTCTGACTTTTCCTACAGATTCTCTACCTGAGAAAAGTCTGATTTAATTTCAGCTCCTTCATTAAGTCTAAGGAATCAGTTGTTGAGCAGTCACACAATTTGACTGACAGAGATTGCTCCATGCCTGCAGACGATGATATTCAGGCAGCAAGGGAACTCTTGCAACAAAATACGAATAGGACAACCAAAAAAAGAGAGAACAAAAATTTTGTCATAACCAAGATTATTAGAGATATTTTGAGTAAGGATAACACACAGTCACCCTGTGTCACTCACAGAAACATCACCCATGTCCATACCTAATCTTTCCAGCTTGGATGTGTTGAACTGCTTCAGTCAAAATAAACAAGAGTCCCAAAACAGTTATGACCAGTTAGAGGAAACTTTCCTCAGCTCTTCTTAGACCTGTACTGAATTTTCTGCTGGGATGAGCAGCAGCTGCTCAATTAATTTGCCTAATATAGGCAGCTCATGCCTTGGGAGGTGCTGTAAAGTATTCCACCGGGTGGCCACTCCTGCTCCAGAAGGGTGTGGGTCTCTCACAGGTCCATTGTCATGCCAGCTGGCCCCAAGGAAATATTTCCAGTAAACATGGGTATCTCAAATTGCAGAATAAGACTGGGTTTAAGCAACTGAATTTCTTCCCTGTGTTTAAATGCTTGTTGAAGCACAATGTAGTTGTGGGGGAGGGAACACTTTCACCTTTGTCTCCAGGCTTGATATGTACTGTGGCAATGGGCACACAAGGAAAACCACAGGGAGATGTGCTCTAACAACATTGTGCCAAGGGCTCTCTCACAACCCACCAGCGAAGCAAAAATGAACAACAAAAGATTTGGGAACTGACTCTTTTCTATACTACAATTCACTCACTTCTTCAAAGGCTGAGCACGCCAGAAATTGAGCCAGCTCTAGTACCCTGAACACTTGTTTGGCTCAGGCCCAGCCACCCCAGAGGGAAGCAGGGCCTGCTGCTCACTGGGGACAAGCCTATCCCTGTACTGCCCTCCTGTTAGCAAAGAACAACCTCACTTCTTGGTGTGTGTCTCCTGGAATTATCCTCATTTTCTGACACACTAAAGCAAGGATCTCAATGTCTTTGAGCATGGCGCTGATGTCTTAAGGACACTGAGAGATGCTGTGGTCTCCCAGCCTACTGCTTCCACCCTTAAGAAACAAGGTGCAGTCTTACAGCTCCTGTAAATCCAGTTCGTTAACTCACACATGTACGCAGACTTTTTTGGGTTTGGTTCGGAATAACATCTTTGCTGTTAATAGCAGCATTACAGTTCCTCACATCTTCCTCTGTCTTCCCATAGACTTATGCTTGCCTGCATGTTACCGAAGAGCTTACCTTTCCTTCTGAGTTGTTACTTTATCTCACTTCCCTTTCAAAGCTGTAGACACAACTGAGCGTCTTGTAATTCAAGGAAATAACCTCACTGCAGCGACATTCACCCGCTAGTGCACCTATAACTGGTGAACACTAGTAGGACTGACTGCTCAGGGAAAATATAGAAATATGTGGGCTGTGGGTGGTGGAAGGGAGGTAGCCGAAGCTGAGAAGAGCTGATGGGTGGAATAAGCTGCCGAACAATTTAATTGCTTTTTCCGTTTTGCTGTGGCAGAATATGCAGTGTAGCAACCTTAGCTCAGCTACTGACTTTTTTCTGTGGAATGACATATATAATTAAACACAGGTAGTTGCACACTTAGTTCTGCATTATTTAAATACTCCATTGTATAATATTGTGTCATACTTCATTTCCACACATGAAGAATAAACCATATAACTCATGTGGGTGCCAGAGAGCTCAAACTACTAGTCTCTGTAAACCCTGGAGGAAATGCTAAATTGAGCTGAAAACTTCCATTCCAGCATTATGCATCCACTTTCCCTGTCAACGTGTTTTTCCCTCAGTCAGAAGTTTTTGGTTTTACTCCTGGCAATACCTTCTCAGGAAAGAGAAATTATGTGATGAGATTCCTGGCCTGATTTTAAAAGCTATGCAGAGAGTGTGGGAGAACATAGAAACATAGACTGATTACAATGAGTTTTAAAAAAGGGAGAAAACCACTTCAAGTACTGAAGATTTCAGTGGCTGAAGGATTTGTTCAACTCCAATATCTACGGTCATGAGGAGAGATAAACACTTAAGTAGAGGAGTCACTTTGTTGTATGAAAGATGGGACCTCATATCCTCCATCTGCTTGCAGTGACTTGAACATAAACATTTTAGTTTCCAGAAATTTGTGCTAACCAGTGGTCCATAAAGTAGGCCAGGATGCTGGGAATACTCTGTTAAAGCTGTTTCACTACATGTGGAAGACTTTGGTATTCACTTGGCCAGAGGAAGAAAGGAGCACGATTCTGAAATTCCCTGGTCACATCAGAGTCCTAGCCAGCATTTTGGAATAGGTAAAGCAGAGAAGGGTCTTAGAGAATATCTTCTTGCATTTAAATTCAATATAGTACATATGGATAGGAGCCCAGGTGTCCACGCAGAATTGTATGAGTAGAGCAAATTAAGTCAGTAACTTGTACCTTGTCCTGATAGTCCAATACTTTGCTTAAAAGACTTCTGAGAACTTCATATGTTAAGACATGACTTCTAAAAGTGGCAGTCTGAAGTTCCTGGGTGAAGAAAATACCTTGCAGCTTCAGCCGTTAGTCATCTGCTTTTTGAGACAGCCAGCATTGCCAGCTGTACTTTGAAAGCAACTGCTATAGAGGTGGAAAGACTCATTGGTTAATAACGTGAAACCAGGCCTGGAAGCGCTGTTAGTCCAGGGAATGACACACAGTAGCAATACAAGCTCAAGTAATAGGGCAGAAAAATACTGTCAGATGTGGAAACGTTTGTGAGAATTGGGTACTGGCTAAACAGTTCATGAAATCCTTCATAGTGCCATCATTGTTTCCCATTTCTTGTCTCAGTCCTGTCTCAGCCAAGAACAAGCAGCTGAAAAGCAATTTCCCAGAACCAAGAATGCCAAAATACTTCTCAGTTCTAGTAGTTCATTTCTGTTTTACTTTGGATTAGATCTGATGTTGTTGCTTTTATGGGAGTGAAAGAATGTGAACAGAGGCTGAAATGAAAGTGTGGTGCAAGTAACTACAGCTGCCTTACACTCTGGGGAAAACAATGCAGTAGGAACAGAAATAAAGTCGTAACAGAAGGTATGAGAAAACAGCCAAAAAGTCTCCAGTGTTGGTTTGGATGACAGAGATTGCATAGAGCTCTTCCCACAGAAAACTGTACGTGCCAATCTCTTTAGCACTCCCGACTTACAGCTAACACAGGTCACCAGCAGACAATTCATTTTTGGACAAATCATGATAGATTTCCAAAGCTATGTGTAGGAGGAACAGGACTAAGCAAGGCTTGTGTGTTAATCATCATTCTGACAAAAGGCATCTATTTGATCTTTAATACTTGGTCACAGGCTCCATGTGACACGGTGGACGTTACAGAGAGATGATGAGTGTGAATCTTATTTCATTATCCATGTGCTCATGTGTACAGAGAGACAGTTCATACAGCCATCTGGTCTCACTGTGCAGTCATGCAACAGTTTTTCAGATCTTTGTCTTCTGATTGGCCTTCTTTCACTCTAATTTTCTGTCTTGTTTGAACTAAGGAGGACAAATGGCTAGAAAGCAATTCTCGCTTTTGTCTGTCAGCTCACAGAATCACAGGACTGTATTTATATCGGTATCAGCTGTATATCAATTTGCAAGTATGAAATGGGACAGAACAGCCTTAGAGCATCCCCAAAAGGGCTGAAGAGAGTCATTTTTTCCTTCTCCTCCCTTTTCACCTGCACTCTATCTTGGCATATACACTTAAAGAGGAGTAAAAAAGGTAGTAAAACCAGGGTGCATACCAGCTCTTCAAAGCTGCAAAGTAGTATGAAGCAATCCATATTTTGACTCTATTAATCCTGTCTGTCTTCTGCCTTGTAATAACAAGTAGATAATGTCTCTTATCAGACCTCTTGTCTTTGTTTTGCAGCAAAAACCCACTCTGGTCCCCGGTTCGTGCGTACAAAGGAGTTGGTACAAATAGTAGGCCTGATCCTGCACACATATAATGAACATCCATACACTTGAGATCATTCTTACCAGATGTTAGAACTAATTAGTGCTTTCACAGCTTTTGGGCTTTTTCACTAGCTGCTGCACTTGGTCTATTAAAGTCAGTTAAAACAAAGCAGGTTAGCATGCTGAAGTCCCCTTTCAGCTCAACAGGGAAAGCCTTCGAGGGCAAGTATTTAGTGTTTCCCACTCTGTATCTCAAAATCCCGCAGCTTCTCAGACTTCCAACAAGTCTTAATTTCATCTTGAATAAAAAAAAAAAGGTACCAAGAAACCTGAGCTGAGCACAGATTTGTCTGAAAAATTGGCTAGACGTGGACACTATGGGGTATCCAGGAGCAGCCTCTATTCCTCTCACTCCATGCACTTTCTGTGCTGGATAGACAACTCACTAATGACCTGTATGCCAATTGCTTTAAGGAGAGGAAAGGAGAGGCTCAGGGATGAAAAGAGATAGCCAGAGAGTTATAATTCAGACTTTCATAGAGCTTTTAGACTCAGATGCTCCTGAAATTCATTTGTGAAACCATGTGAACTTTCACACTGAAGGAATATCAGCAGTGATACCATTGTGGGGGAAAGAAAAGATCTCAAGCTTTGAAAATATGACCATAAGTGCTTTGCTGAATAGTGTTCAAGTGGGTTTGAAACCAGGCAAAATGAGTTTGTCTGTCCCTACTTAAAACCACAGATTAGATAAGTATGAAAATATTTTCTCTGCTAAGCTATCAGCACTTGGCTTCTCTTTTAATTATAGTCAAATAATGTAACAAAGGGCAATTTCCATAACATTTATTCTAACCTTTTTTTACACTTTACATCACAAAATTATTCTGAACTTTCATCAGGGCATGTATAACATCTACCACCTTGCATTTTACCTTGATGCTGATTCCTGTGAAAGAGCCGCAAAGGAGAGATACCCGTTAGCTGCCTAGCATCTTGGCTTCAGAGGGCTGTTCAGAAAGACACCGTAATTCGTGGACACCATACCCTTAAATACATCTGCATAGGTCTTTGCTGATAAGCTGTCTCACAATCTGGACTGAAATCACTTCATTCCTGCAAATGTGTTGACTCTATTGTCTCAATTTCCACTTTTCAGCCTGGCAGTTCCTCAATCATACACACACTGTTTACTCTGGATTATTCATAGTGAATGGATAGCTGATCCTAAGAATCATACCAGTTTTCTTCACTAGGAGACTACTACAAGCACGATGATGACCATTCTAACAGCCCTGAGTTGTGTCCTGTCTCCCAAGGCTTTAATCAGGTGCTCCTTCTGAGTTTGAAAAAATGATGGTTCAGGTTGCAGAGACAGAGCCTTATTCCAGTCATCAGAGAACTGAACAGGGAATGCTTAGTGAAAACATTAGTGGCATTATTTTTAGGGAAAAATATTTGAAATTAAAGGAGTTATATCCTTGAAACAAAAAGGAAGAGTGAGGGGTCTTTTACATTATTGTTTAGCAAAATGTAATAGAAAACCAAAGCATTAAATATTTATAAACTCTGCTTTGAAGACCCCTATAAAACTGCCACTGATTTTCTTTAAAATGAATATGCAGTCCATGATTTCAAAGCTTACTCTACCGGGTCCTCAAGGTATTTTAAAACAATTCGTTTTCACTTCAGACATGAAAGGGAAAAATGAATAAGAAGCCTCAAAGAAAGCTCAAATCTTTGCATTTCAGGTTATGGTTTGGTTTGCTCTTTTTTGTTGATAATTTATGTACTAATTTTAAAATTTATTGCTCATATTTAATGTCATACACTAGAAAAGCCATTCATCTAGGCTGCATTTAAGGCACAATGTATATTTTTTAAACTCATATCATGAATTTGGGAGAATTTCTATAGTTTAAAAAAGAAGAAAAAGCATCTAAACCACATTGCTCAATATTCGAAACCATGCTATCTAGCAGATACCTTCTCAAGAAACTTCTGATCTTAAATGTTATTTTTACTGTTGTTAAAGCTGAACCAATATAATTGTCCCCTCCATTACAGTAAGAACAGTGTCCCTTGTGCAGTCTGAGCCAGTGGCAACAGACTTGTTAAAACCAAAATGTTTTATGTCAGGTCTGTTCAAAGGAATGAAAGAAACATTTAAATTTGAGACAAAATCTCCCATTGCTGCATTTTCAAAGGAAACCCAATCATCTGCAAGACAAATCACCATTTTCCCACAGCAGATAGGGATTTTCTTTCTGAAAGGATAATAAACTCCTAAAATGTTATGCCCTATCTGAAGCCCTGAACTCCTCTGTTCACAGCACAACATCAGAGAAGCAGTAGTTCTTTGTTTAATGGAAGCAAAATCCCCAGCAAACTAGGGCTGTTCATCTTCCCTTCTCAGAGCTTTCTTAGGAGCTTTAAGATATTTTTCTGCTGATGATTTTGTTCATTTCCATCTGGGAGGCATCGATTTATTTTTCCGTTTTCTGAAAGGAACTGGAGTGAACATGGCTGTTTATTTTTCTACTTAGATAGTGCCTTACCATGCCAAGACAACTCTGAGCACCAGCCTCATCAATTAATATCAGCACCACTCTGAGAATGGTGTTTGCTAAGAAACTGTTGCTACAGAACAAGCAAAATGAGGACAAAACATTGGGCCAAATGCTAGAAGAGGCAGAGGGGAGCCAGGATCTGTGGATCCTGGCCCAGGGAGCACAGACGGGGGAGTGCTGTCTCCCTGGCATACTCCCCTCCTCTGCAGCCCTCCGCCCCCCAGGCTTTGGGCTCTACACCTGGGTAGGAGGGGCGGCACTGGGATGCCATTCACACACCATATGGAGCCTTCCTCCCTGTGCAAACCAGCATAGCTGAACGCTGATTCAGCTGGGGCTGAGAAACCGCACCTTGAAAGGGACCTGCAGTACTTCAGGGCATTCCTTCATCTAACCAGGGGTGAGCAAGCCTTGAAAGAATCCCTCAGAAATAGCTCCATGCACCAGCTGCCCTCCTCGTATTTAATAAATTTGAGGGGAAACAGCAAGTTCACCTTCCCAGGTTACACAATGGATACACTGGAAGCCTTAATTGCTGCTGCTGAAATGCTGCTGAATCGACAGCATTTGGTCAGAAAGTGAACACTTTCTGTGACATTTGCCATGGTGCTTTTCTTCATCTGGATGGAAGAGGAGAGGTTATTCAATGGACTGACTTTTCTCTGTATGTACACATGTACACACGTATGCATGACACCATCTATGCTTCATCTGTGTATTTTTTTCCCTTCCTCCGTGGTCCCGTATTCTTGCAGCAGTCCCACCAGAAGTGCTACACTACTGACCTTTGGCGATAGCTTTTCTTGATCTCCACAAGTAACAACCCAAGTTATCTTTTTTAATGCCATCTACCGTAGTGAACAACAAAGAGAAAACTATATGCTTTGACCAGTGAGGCAAAAATGCCTTTTGGGGCCATAATTGTGAGTGTGTGATGACAATCAACAGCTCGTGGAGGAGCTTACAGACTAACTAGCAAGGCACAAAAAATTAAACATGAATGGAGAGAGGAGGAGGGGAAAGAGAGGCTAAGAAGCAGGAGAAAATTACTTGTTTAAGATGCCATAGAAAGGTACTGAAAGAACTAGAGATAAGATTAATTTCTTACCTCCCAGTTCAATGCTCTGTGTATTGTAGGACACGGGCTTGGCTGGTTTAACACACCACTCATTGTACACTTCAAAGTTGACATTAAATTTTTTTCTGCTACTTTACATGATCCCATAAAAAGGAATCTCTCTGTCTGAATGTAAAAACTATTATCAGGCATGCCGTTGACCAAACTCTGCCCAGATGTTGCAGTGTGGTTGTAAACTATATGTCAGCTGTTCTTTTTGCTGCTCACCATGCAGCCAGCCTGTTCATCTGGCCATATGGAAGATCCATGGGAAAAAAAGAAAAGCGATTTGTGCATTGGTATTGAAAGTCAGAATAATACAGCCTTTAAGATTTAATGGGTACTCAAGCTGGCTTACAAATAACCTGCTTTGTCTGCATTATTTTGTCTATGTCTTCCCTTATGAAAAACAAAGAACAGAAAAGAAAGATCAAAGATTGCAAATGCAGCTTTAGTTTGAAAACCAAAATGCCTTACTCCCTTCAAACAACAGGAAAGGCTTCTACATACAGGCTCCAGGCTCATAGCGCACCTTGGCCCGCTGCAGCAGGTGAAGATTCCCCAAAAAGTGTTTCAGCTCCCTGCACCTCCCCGTGTCCTCTCCCTCCCCACAGACATGGAGCCCAGGAAAGTCTGAGGTTCAGTCCTGCTCCCACCCGAGGTTATCCTGTTAGCTGGCCTGGAAAGCCTTCTGCATGACAGAAATAGCAGCAGTTGCTGAGGGGAGCTCACAAACTAAGAGAAACGGATATTTCCTATTAAACAGGATAAGGCAGAAGTTTGTAATGTGATTCCCAGACATCCCAAGAGGCGATCTAAGGTGGCAACTTGAGCTTTTTATCACACCGCAGTTGTACAGTACAATGCAGCTCACATCTCCTATGCTGGAGGCTGATGTATCGCAGGCGGGAGAGCCACCAGAGCTTATGCGAACTGGAGCTGTAGCTATGCCAGTGCTAGGACTGGGGTGGGGAAGAAGCTTGCAGGGGCAGGGACAGCCCAAATTTAAGCAGGCAGGTTGGGTATCTACAGAGTATGCTCACCCAGGAGCAACTCAGAGTGCCTCAGTTGGGCTGGCATCAGTACTCTCACACTTACAGCACTGCTTGAAAGCCTCTTTTTATCCCTGTTGACTGTTCGGGCAGTCTTGGCTCATCATTTTGTCACTAAATTCAGTCTAAAGCTAAACTGCACGCACCTGTTTTCTTCTTTATAGAAAATGACTCACCAGGTCAAAAGTCGATGCTTCTAAGACCAGCGACCTTCAGGTACCAAACTCTCTTAGATACAGCCCTCAACAGTGCATAGCCAGGGAGGGGAGCCCTGCAAGAATGTCTTCACATGCACGAGCACCTGTTTGTATGCAGTTATCTGCTTCACATGTGAAAGAGTGAGCCTGTGCATGGCTACACGGGCACAACTTCAGACATTTGATAATTTGGCCCCGGCTGCGCTGTCAGCTGCTGTCACTTTCTGTTTAGCGCAGCGTTCATAACGCAGCTACTAATGGGGCGGGAGCATGGGGAGGAATTCTGGCAAAGACAAGTTGCCGGGATATTTATTTGGCCGTCCTTATGTAAAAGAGTGCAAAAATGGAGCAGTAAAATATTGTAAAACTTAAGCTGATACTTCCACTAATTCAAAGTGGCAGCTTTTAAATAGGGTTGCTTCTGTTTGTCACTTTCAATCATAGAATGCCGATAGTGGTACTTAGAAGGACTTAATAGTCTTAAGAAAACAAACTGCCCCCCTCCCCCCAGACCAGAACAAACAGAGCCATATTGTCATGCCTTGAGACACATCAAGTGTGCCACACGTGGGGCGGTGGGGCGGGGTGGCTCTGCACCCCCTCCTCCACCGATGCAAGCGAAAGTGACAACTTGTCAACTCTCTCGTCCTGTTCACTTTGTGTCCTGCTCCGTTTCTTGTACTCTCTTGCCTTTCCCTGTCTGCTCTCCCTGTTTCCACTCCTGGTTTTCAAAAGAAAAGGGCGCTCCCGTGTCGGCAGCCTTTAACTGCATTTTATTTGTGCAAACCCTTTTCCTGAATTAAAAATAACTCCATCTCCCCACTAGTTTTCACGTATCCATAGGACTTGGACCTTGATTGAAGCAAGGCACAGGCTTACTCAGGGAGGGGAGGTATTTTTGCAGGTAGCGAAAGGCAGAGTAGGAGGTGCAGGGCTTCAGCCCCACCACAGAGGCCAAGCTGGAAACAAGCAGCAGACCTGCCGTGAAGCAGGAGGCTCCTGTGCCACATCCTCTTTCCCAGCAGCAGAACGAGTCTGTGCCATTTGCAGCCATTATTTGCAAAGCCAAGAAAGCTGTGCAAAGCCCCCCAGGTGAGGGCCAGGGTCTCGGCTTCATGCACAGCCCTGGTCTGGCTAAACAGCCAGCGAAGTGCTGTCTGCTCAGGTTTACACTACGTGGGGACCACTGGGCAGCAGCAGCCAGAATATCAGAAGCATACTACATTTTCCATGTACCCACTTCTTCTTCATTACACACCCTGCCCCCCTCACTCTGGCCACAGCATTTTGTACAAATTGCAAATTCAGTGCCTTCTCTCATCTGCAAGCAGAAGTGATATATGAAACAGCAGATAAAGTTTGTTTTCTTTATGCTGGATGGGCTTCCCAGATTGTAGTGAGGGAGGTGAGGCTCTGATCTGCCTGGAAGGGTGCGCACAGGTAAAGCCCTGGTATGTCTTCCCAAATATCCTTTGTCAGCTCTCTCCACGACTTGTTCAGAATTACTGCCTGAATGACTTTGCCCAGCAAAGGCAACAGAGTCAAACACCAACAGGGACTGCTGTGGGAAGCCCACAGGCAGCAAGCAGAGGGGCACGGGGAGGGGGGTCCCTCAAACACAGCCAAAGAGCTGTCTCAGCACAGACAGCATGTTGGTAGAGCTGGAGAGGGGCTACACAGCCAAGAAACGAAGAGGTCACCTGAGAAAGGACACGGGGGTCACCCCAAATCTCTTTCACATCAAACCCTTTCACCTAATAAATAAATAAGCAACAAAAAAAAGCTGCACAATTTAACAAAATTTTCATTTAAATCAGAACTGAGGCAGATTTATATTCCAGAGTGAAACCAGGTCTAACAGCTAAGATAAGAAAGTGTGTGTGTGTGTGTGTGCGTGCATGTGTGCAAATCCAGGAGGGGGAGTCAGATAAGAAAGAACCATTAAGTTCTTGCATGAAAGTAGTTAAACTGTCATCTTAAGCTCACTCTGTCAGAATTATTGCTGTTTATTCATAAGACTACTAAGGAACAGATGTTCACCTGGCCAAGCAGACCTCCTGAAAGGAAGATATCCATATGTGTCAGCAATCAGAGTGTGCTCTGGTTCTTAGAAAAAAAGTTTTGTTTCCTGGTATTGGTTGAAGCTTAGTAAAAGAATGGGAGGGAGAAAATAAAAGGTAGAGCTGGAGAGGAGAAATAAAGGGAGAGAGTGCAAAGACAGAAATAAGAGCCAAGGTGAAATTACAAAAGCTAGAAGGAACTCAGGGACATTTCTTGAAAACCAGTAAAAGCATTTGTAAGGACAATAGCTACACAAGAGACAGGATAATTAAAAGAGCACAAGCAGGAAAAAGAGAGATTAATTTCTTTTCATAGTTTCTTTCTACATGTTGTTTCAAGTTAGCAGGCAAAATGTGCAAGCAGTGTCAGTTCTTCTCTAGTTCCTAATGCATTTTCTTTGCTTAGCCTTTTGTCTTACTTATCTAATGGATTTAGAGCACTGGCATGCTTTTGTGTTGAAGTTTCCTGAATCAGCCTGTCTGCTACAGCCAGGGACAGGCGCATCCTCCAAACACAGTCCAGAGTATAAACCAAAGAAAACACAAAAGACAAGAAGGACATAGACTCACGGATACCTTAGAAGTAACAGGAACTTCATCCTGTTTAATTTCTAGGGGCCTGCTCACAGCAGCTTGAGGCTGTTTGGGGCACGAGCAACCAGAACAAGTAGAAGGGCAAAAACCTAGAGGGGAACCGGGATGGAACACAGGGCTGAAGAAAGATTATGGGTGTCTGCACTAATTGGGGTGCTGCTCCCTCTGAACTGATGACCTGGCAGCACCAGAGGTACGGGTCAAGGAGAGCCTGAGGGAAGGTTCACGGTTCAGCACTTCTCCTCGCACAGCAGGGAAGCAGGACATAAGCTTTTGCCCCACCAGCAGCAAGGGTTTGGGACCTGGATAATACTGGGTGGAAGATGCAGTGACCGTGTTCAAACTTAGAACACTTTTAAATGAAAAAAAACTTATTATATTATGGCCTTGAATAATCATCCCTGGAAGAAACCACTTCTTAATTACTACTTTGGAAGAATCCTATTAAAAGGCAATAAGCCAAACTGTAAGTTAATTTCAAGCGGTTTTTCACCCAGCCAGGTCCCCTTGTGTTCAGAGCAACAGGCGATGAAACTATAGCTTAAACCATGTCAAGCTGTTCAGTATACTCTGCAGTCAGTCGGATATTCCTTCTGCTGGAAAGATCACTAATTATTCGGTCGGCATTTGCCTGAATAAGGCCTCAAGATTTGGTCCAAAGACAGCAACTGTTCCTTCTTGATTATTTTTGCAAATTAAATGAGAAGAATTTAGAAAGAGAGCATATGAAGCTTATTTGTAAGACAGATGTTAAACAGACTAGCAGCTTCCCAGTATCCCTCTAATACTTATCCCCAGTACCAAAATATATTCCCTTAGCCTTTGTAATGATATGGGAGTATTTAGGACTTTATTGATAGTATCCTGAATGGCTTTACAGGTCAAGAAGCATGGAATTATTTGTGCCACTAATAATATTTTACATCAACTTTGGGTCATTTTGGAGTGCACAGAATTTTTCAATGAATTAATGATTTGTTAAGTGAGAAAAGCTTTAAGTCCACCAAAAGTATTCATTAATATAAAGAGTGTCGGGGGGGGGTGGGGGGAGGGACATTTTGGAGAAGTTGTTTTGGTGGGTTTTTTTTACTTTTCTTTTTGATGCAAAGTTTTGGAACTATAGGGAAATGCTCTTTTTCATTTAAAAAGGGATTCTGTTTTTAATGTCTTAGTTTGAATTCAAAGGAAGTTTTTTTTTTTTTTAAGAAGATCATTTTTAAGAAGATCATGTCTTATATCAGCTGATCTAAAATAATACTTTCTATCTTTTGGGGGTACTTGGGCTAAAAACTGAACAAAGCAGGATTTCCTCCAGCCTTTGAGCTGCCCTGGGGCAGGACTGTAACTTCCTTATGGTGAGCTCAGGGTGCTCCACCCCAGCAGCAATGGGACAGATGTGTACCCGGCCCCTTCCCCCACCACCCAGACCTACTTCACCTGCTCGCAGCAGCCTCTGAAGTGCATGAGATATAACAACCGTTAGCGTACAAGTTAACGAACATACATTGCCTTTCTTCCCAGCCCAGCCAGCAGCAACAGTCATAACAGATTTCAAGATATGGCATATCAGAGTCATAAAGCAACTATTTGTTAGCCCTGGAGTGAAGTCAAAATATTACTCAGCAATGTTAGGAATAGCAACTGGTATCTGAACAGTATTAGGACACTAAAATAGATTTATCAGCTTTTGCTTAATAAAGTGCATCTAGCCTTCTGAAAAACAGTAATGTAAATAATAAGGAGGCATTCTGTATAATTTTTTCTTATTGTGTGCCTTCTATACGAGCTTTTGTTCTGTTTGCCAACCCAGAGATGATTTTCCTAATTACCAACTCTGCCATTTCATCCTAAGACTTGAAAATCTAGTTGCTCTCTCTCTGCTATTAAGAGCCTCAGCAGTGGTGTGGTTTCTGCTGCTCAGACCTTCCTGGGATCTGCACTGACTTGGAGACCCAAGACAGTCCTGTTTGCTCTTCCACAGCTGTGCTGGATGTCAAAACACCAACAGAGATGCAGCCACACAAGCCTTAAGTGGTTAGCCTACAATCTGGCACACAGTCTGCCTTCACTATGATGAGTACAAGGGCACTGCACTGTTTTTACGTGGCTGCTTTGTTTCATTTTAAACCAAAGAACCTTTTTTAGGCTCAAACAAAAAAAAAAGTGTTGTCTTTGCCATCTTAATTGGAGTGAGTAATTCCTCTGACATACACAGGCTTCCAACATTCTCCAAGACCCATAATGAACGTGTCCAGGCTCAGAACATTTGACACTGAATCTGTCACAGATCAGATTACTACACTGTCCTACTTCTGAATACACAGGGACATTATCTCAGCATTCTTACATGCCCATCTTGAAGACGATAGCCAGGGCTGTCAGTATGCAGAGGTGACAGATGATGTTTTGCTAAAGGGATGGCACTCCCTGAGGAAGAATTCCTGAGGCCCAGAGATATGTACAACATAGATAGATGTTGCTTACAATTGCCAGCAAAACCAGAAGCTTCAATTTCTTTCTTTTCATATTAGTTCACATAACTTGATTTTTAATTCTGACCAGTAATCATGAAAAAGTAGTGCACTCCATCTGTAGCATTGCTGTAAAATCAAGGGTAAATATTGAAATACTGAATGGTTTCCATCATATAACTGCTACTGTATTCTCGAAAAGATGGATTGAAGCACTTATTAAACCAATTTAAAAAGTAAGGAAACACAAAGAAAATAAAGATTAAAATTTTTGTAGTAAAAGTTTATATAGAAAAACACAGATTATCTTTTGCATATCTCCATATAGATCTTTACCATGACCATTCAAATCACTGTCTTGCATTTGCCAGCGGTCCAGCTGATGCTCTGGTTTTCTCCAGTGTGGAGAACTAGGTCTTATCACTTCCTGCCTGTTTCGAGTCCTCTCCAACTTTGCTCCTTCCAGCAGCAATGTTTCTCAGGCTATTCTTGATAACACCAGGGAAGGGAAATAGTCTGGAGGAAGAAAAGGCTATCATGGCATCTGAATTTCCCAAGAAATTTCTTCATGCTACATTTTTAAAGGCTTGCGAACAATCCCTGTAACATCCTGGTTCTTTCCTCCTTACTGATTAGCACACCCCACCCACCAATCCCTCTTTCTCATGCTACCTAATCCCTCTTTACCACCATTCCCACTTAGCTTTGGAATTAGACTACTTTTGCACATTTCTTCATAAAAGCCCATTTATAAATAAAGTGAAGAAAATCATATCTAACACCGATTCTTCTTTCAGTTTGTTCTTTACTCTCTTCCCCTTTGACCTGAATAATGTCCGTTTGCCTTCTTTGGTATCCACATCAGTTCTTTATCCACTGATGTACCTCATATCCAAACCTGCCTACTGACCTAAGAAGCAATCTTTTGTGTGATACCAGATCAGAAAGGTTTCTTGCAGATCAGACAAGTTGTATCCAGGCCTTCCTCAGCCAGTCTTTCATGACTTTCCTTTAAAATTCCAGTAGATGATCTCTTCTGTGCACCTGCAAACAGTATCTGCAGTAATATCACAAGTCTGTCCATCTTTTTCCTTCCTTCAGAGTCTGGTTTATGACTTTATCCTCCTCCAACTGCTAAAATCAATCAAACCCATAGGCGTGCAATTTTCTGGATCTTCCCTAGATGTATTTTTGAACTATTAGCTGAATTTCCCATAGCTTGTGATACTAGTACTCTGAAATATGCCAAAGCATCTTTCCCTTATTGCACAGCTGTGTTTCTGAAGCAAAACTTACATGTTATCTTGCTGACTGCCATGCTTGTGAAGATAACCTTGAACACATTAATGGACCATAAACCAATATTTATCTGACATTGCAGATAGCTTGAAACTATGGCTTTGAGAGGTGTGGGCAGCCCCATTCCCCTCAATAGTGTGTTAATGCTGAAACAAAAATTGACAATTTAAATTCCAACATTATTAATGATTCCACTGATGATCATTTTAGCAGAAGCATCCATCCAATGCATTTACTCCACAGTCCCTAACTGCCTCCCATGCCTTCCCAGGTGCCAAAAGCTCCAACTGTCCCCTGCCCAGCTGCCAAAGACTTCAGCTTCCCCATGGCAACTCCTACAACGCAGTTCTGCATTTTTGTTACAACACTGAACTAAGTAGGGAATGAACGTCAGGAAAAAAGCATCAATTAAATTGACTTCAGTATCAAAATAAATAAAACTAATTGTTTTATTCATTTAAGTAATTAATTGAGTAAACTTTTATATAAATTTAATTTAAACAAATCTGCTATTGAACTGCAGGCTGCTTCAGCAGAAGGCTGCAGGACTAAGGACCTTGTCAGATAATTGAAGTCCAGTTTGTTAAAGAGTCCATAAGCCCTGGAACAGAAATACTGCTTTAAGAAGCTAAAAAGAAGACATTATATGCTGCTCAATTTTTTTTTAACATGAATACTTTTGATGCAGTCCACAGCAAGCTGACAAACATTATGCTACCAGAGCCTTCCCACAAAGTCCAGAGTCCTCCTGATTCACAGCAGCTAGAAACCTGTCTCCTATCAGCTATCTCCCTAGCCACACACTTTCCTATGAACAGGGTCTTAAATGTGCCTGCCTGGGGTTATCCTATCTGTCTCGATGTTTTCACTGAAACCAGACTACATCCCACCTGAACAGGTTATTTTGCAAGTCTTCAGATATTCTAATTTCTTAATAACCTGTTCTGGCATGATTCTGATTTTCTTCAGTGTTTCTTTCCCCTCCCCAGGGAAATTTATGCTTGTTTCTGACACCTGTGTCTGCTACCACTACCTTCTTTTCAGAGTACAAGCGCAAGAAATGCATTGAATATTTTAAGCAATGCTTACCTTTCCCTTCAACAATTTTTCTCTGCCATGTCTTAAAGGCCCTTCTGTCTCTTTCACAGACCTCTTTTTCCTTGTGTACTTGAAAAAAGTCATTATTTTTCACAGCCTCCTGTGCAATCCGATTTTCATTCTCTACTTTTGCTTTTCTTATAATTTTTAATACTTTCTGAACTTCACTTTGTAATCTTTCTGGTGTTGCCTTGTACTTGATGTTTAATACCTCACATATGCCTCTTTTTACCCTTGATTACTTTTTGGGGGGTTCTTGTTCATCACAGTGTGAACGAATTTCTTTCAAGCCTGCACATCAGATGGCCCTTGGGCATATATTAATTTCAGTTCTGCACATTTTCAATCTCTAATCAATGTTCTTGTCCTCCCCATTACTTTTCGCTCAGCTCCTCCCATGGACTTCTGAAACTCATACCAAAATTTTGAAAACCAATTGCAATCCCAAAAGAAAAACACGGCAATCAACACCATCATGACCAAGTTACTCTGGACGTGCCAAGTTCTCAGCCCTTTTCATGCCTTTCCCAGGCTTAGGATCAACAGAGATCAAACTGGAAACAGAAGCATCCTGTGGGCTGAGGGCTTCTGCCAGGGGAGGATCACCAGACTGAAGCATAACTCTGCACTGTCCTTTCTGACACTGCTGTACTCCCTCCAAGTGTGAGGAGGTGGGCAAGTGGGCAATACTCAGCTAACCACACCAAGGTAGTAGTCTATCAAGGAGATAGACAGCTCAGTGCCCGTTTGCACCACCAAAGTGGAACAAAAAGCAAGTTTTCTGGGCCAAGGCTGTGCCCTGCTACCTGTCCTGAAGTACTTGAGATCACTGTCTCAGCACTGAAATGGGAAGTCATTTAAAGGACATTTTAAAATACCTCTGGGTCTGCATCATTTTCAGCAGTGATGTCCAGACATCCAGGGCAGAAATTTTTAAAAAGCATGTGATTATTAAATCTACCCTTTTATCTCCACTCATTCTCACTGCAAGAGGTTGTTTTGGCTATATGAGCTGGGAACTGCTGAACAAGGCAGCAGACGTGGACGTTCACACACAGCAGTTCACGCACGGTGTCCCTGTAGGTCATGCTGCTCTCCATCTCCTCCAGCCTCCACATACAAAATCCAGCACCCGGAGGCACCATGAAGATTCACAGCCTCCCGACAAAAGCCTGCAATGAACAAGCAGCACCCATTGCCTGCAGCTCCTTAGTGCACGATAAGTGGACTAGCTATCATGAAAGTGATTTCATCTTTATAAAGTATTCTCCAAAGTAATAGATACCAATTTTCTTTTTAGATACCGATTGTCTTCTAGTAAACACAGCTCACATGTGCAAACCACAGCCCTAGCTGACACAACCCTTCCGAGCCTGAAGACATGTTTCACCCCTACCACCCCACAACCAGGTCCTGCCTGGAATCCCACTGTCGGCAGAGGAGAATGAGACACTCAGGTGCTGCACTGCACAGCAAGCAGATGCTCAGGAACAGCACAGGGATTAAGGAGGCACAGTTTCTGCCACATGCTCCAGCCAGCAGGCAGAACAGCGATGTGGCACATAGGAGTAAGTTTTCCAGCGGAAAGGGTTGAAATATTTTGCTTTCTCACCCAAAGCGGGTACAGGAGAGACAGTCCTAGTCTGTGCTGTTTGCTGAGTCAGCACAAGCACTGAGGGCTCCCTCTCATTAGCAGCCATTCATATAATCCTTCACAAAATAAATTTATTATGAAAATATTACATGTCTTCTAGATGGACACACAGTGTACAAGGAGTATCAATATCCTAACTCTTTTAAATGTGTGTTGCAGTTAAGGTCCTCCTCCGGTACAGATAGCACAGACATTTTGATTTACTGTGAGTTCAGTGAAATGGCTCAAAACAAATAAAGTTCATCACATACACATACCTTTGCAAGAACAGTAAAAGGTTTTTGCCACACAAAAACATTTTGATGTTATTTCTTAGGAAAGATGCCACAGTATCAATTGAATTTTCAGTTTTAGAATAATGCTTATCTCTTTCCTTCTTCCTACCTTTATTTTTTTCTGTGCCCCAGAAAATTCTATATAAAATAGGAAAATTTGAGAAACCAAATTTTCAGGCTTCAAATAAATTCTGATACTTTGAATTCTGAGACTTAATCCTACTCCTTGTGGCTATTGTCTTGAAACATTCTCATACATAGAGAAAGATGACATTTTTCACAAGCTTTCATTCAGATTCATAGTGTACTGTACTACCAAGTAATACAGATTTTTCATGAGCAATAATTTTCTGAAAGCTGCCTACTCTTTTTTTTCCCTAGAGTTTCCACATGAGATATCATTCTACAGCTATTCGCAAAGATTATTTTTGTTGAGGTGGTTTATAATAGCCCTTTTCTGGGAACTCCAGCCACGGATTAAGGCCATTTGTACCTAAACGCAAGAAGGAACATAGTTCCTACCCCAGAGGCCTCACTCTGGATTAGCTGGGTGCGGGGACAGACAACTCAGCACCGAACAGGTTTGAGTAATGAAACAGATATAAAATAAACATGAGTATGGCAAAAAAAAAAAAAAAAAAAAGCAGAATCTTACTATCAGCCTAATAAGTGTATTGAAAAAATAATCTTCAGCAGAGATGGTATCTTGCTGCCTCCTGGGACCAAGGTAAGAGCCAATTGGAAGGTGGCCCCTGAGAGGGATCCAACATAGGTCGTGTTTGACTTGAGTGCGGCTAGAAGAGCCCTTCTCATATCTGCACACCCCCTCACAACAGAAGCAGAAGATGACAGTGTGAGTTCCTCCTTTCCTTATGGCACGCAGAAATTCACCATTTTTCCTAGCTATTCTTTTTTGTCTCTTACAAAGTTCAGATTGAGCCCTTAGGGCACTAACAAAGGAAAAAATGCTTCACAGCATTTTCCCCTCGCTATTGCTTTGGGGTATGTGTAAGATGAGATCAAGTCAGTATTACATGAGGAGCATTCCTAATTCACTGTGTGGTCTGCGGGCAGACTTGGATTTGACGATTTATTGCGTTTTGAATGGAAGCACTGTTAAGTGAATTCAGGAGGCACTCTCATCACATCAGCTGGGCATTTGCCATATAGTCTTCTTGTAGGCTGGGAGAAAAGAGAAAGGATTAAGTTGTCTGCCTTTGGCTGCCTCCACCCTGAAAACTGTGAGAAGCCTGGTGCCTTCCTGCAGAGAGCAGCTTTTGCTGCTGCTGGCTGCCCTCCTCTTTCCAATCTGTCCCAGGAGTAGGGAAGGTGGCAATGCAAAGGCACAGGCATGCCCCTACTGACGTCACTGCCTCTGGTCCTTACAGACATGTTTCCAAGACTGTGTCGTGCTAGAAGGTCACCTTTAAATGTCAACATAAGCAATACCACCATGTGCTGAAGTCATGAGCAATTGCTGGACTGTGCTAAGCAATTTATACTCTCAAACCTTAAATCTGTAGGGCAGTGTTCATATTTGCAGTTGCAGATGAAGGTAAGGCATCTGCCTCCCATAATGAAAAAGTATTTAATGCAATAAATACAATGCATAACTCCTGACCAGAAACCCCTCGGATCAGAAAGTCACAGACTCAGTCTAGTTACAGACACTGCTCAGGAGAATCTGCAAGCAAAGGGAATCCCTGTCTTCCTCTGATCTGGTTTATCCACACGCCGCTCCTCTAAGGTAGGCTTTTTATCACTGTTTTCAGAAGAGAGGAACAGACATGCACAGGAGTTTCCAAAGTCATCAAGGAAAACTGTGAGGTAGCGGGACATGGATCATGAAAACAGTATCACATTCCCTGTGTTCTGTTGTCAGTATCTGTGGTTTAACAATTTTCTTTACGCTTCCCTCCCCCCCTCCCCCTTGTTCTTCATTTGCCAAAGACCTCACGGATTCATAGATTTTTAAGGCTTGAAGAAACTACTGTGAGCCACTAATCTGTGTTTTAGAAAATCAGCAGTTTGTGCAGCAAGTCCATGGCTTTGGCCAGAACACTACTTTTAAAATTACAACCACCATTTCTTTGGGTGTGTTCTGATCATCTCTTTTGATTAAAAATTTGTATCCTATTCCTGTTCCATCTCTATTAGATTTCTAAGTGGCCATTAAAAAGAAACAGTGTACCTGGTTGGCCCAAATTGGTGTTAAATTCATAAACTAGATAAGCTGAAGAAATTCCGATGAAGATTTGATTTCCCAGCTCACAATGTTTACATTAACAGCCTCTCTTTAATGTTATCATCAGATTTGGAGATCTAGAAGTATTTTAGAACACTTACATATAATACTAGCTAGTGCTTCACTGTTACTAAAAAATTTTAGGAGCAGACAAATGATAGACAACTCAGAAATGAAATTGGATACTGACATACAGTGAAATTTCCACATTGGATTTCCTCAGAAAATCAGTTTCTGACCTGCTATTTGGAATGCAATAGCTTTAGAGATGTCTGCCTCTAAAAATCCTGCATGATTATTGCACCTGTCTTGTTATTAAACAAGTCATTAAATCCATAGTGTTTTATAAACAAAAAAATTACATTATTTCAACACCTACTACCCTGATCCTGAAAAGAGTCCTGCTGTTGATTGCATATCTGGGAGCTACACTGCTATTGCACCAGGTGAACATAAAGTGTGTGTAAACAGACAAGGCTCAGAAATTTTCATAGTGCTGTATCTATCAGGGGAAAAAAAAGTATAATCTTATTTCAGAAATGAGGTACAATTACTGCATTACGGACTGTGACATAATATAGGAAGACCTCCCACCCTGCAATAGCTAAATGAAAGTTAGTCCTCAATAAGCAGGGGTGGCTATTGCCTCACATAGATATTATTTAGCATGCTGCTGATTCCTTCCCTAGCTCAGGTATATCTACACTGTGCTGTACAGACAAAATCTAATCAGTTTTGCTGAATAAGGATAAACTTCTGAACTGGAGCCAACATATAGTTCAATTCTCACATTTACAGCTATCACTAAAGTGTTTGTGTCCTGTGACTGTCTTGCAGCTGCCTGTGAGAAATAGTTGTCCATTATTTGGAAAGCAAGCTAAAAGATATAGGGAAAGCTCATCAAAGAGTCAAAGCATGTTGCATCTGCAGTTAAAACATTTTAAAGGATCATAGTTATTAGAAATTCAAGTTTTTCAAGTATTAAAAATAAATCTTTAATTCCCCTACAGATTCCTAGTATCCAGAGTATTTTATAGAAACATCTGGATAAAGGAATAAAGGCAAATCCATTGTGTTTCTAGACATTCCTGGAGCACTGATGTTCTTGAGATTATGCTATTGGATTACTGGTATAAAAATAATAAATATTTTCAGTACTTAAAACTGTAATGCTTTATGTTGGATTTGGATTTTGGTCTCATTTTAGTAAAAGGTGGACGGAGATTCAGAGTCTCTTCCTTAGCCAGAAGGATGTAGAGAGTTTATTGCTTAGTGACCTATATTTTTCTCCTCTACGATATTTGAAAAGTTATTTAGCAACTTCCCTGCCCTTCAGTCAACCTTTGAAAATATCTGTCAAGACAAAAAACGGTTAACCCTCTCTTCCTCATTCTCACAATATATGAAAGTGGGGGTTTGTTAATCTATGCTAAGAAAGCTGTAAAATATCCCAATCCGCCCAGGATGCATTGATGTGTGTTCATTGGTTTAAATGGAGGGCAACAATTCATCAAGGAAAATCTGGGTCTCACATAGAAGGGGTGAGACAGGCGCTGAAGTGAGATCTTTCAATATGTTTTCACAAGGTTTTGCAATATTACAAATATATTTTCTACAGGTCACTAAGCTAACTGGGAACGTAATGACATAACTGGCTCAGGCTCCTGTTTGTTAACAGAAAATGTATACAACCCTTGCCAGAGGTCCAAGGATTAAACAGTTATAAACTTCATACTGTGCCCAGAATGTCACTCCACCATAAACATATGGTACAGTTACGCGCCCACCCTGAGCCTTTCCCTGCCTGAGAGGAAAGCACAAGGTGTGGCAACACAGAGCGGGCTTTCAAAGCCCCATTTGTGCAAGGTCTTCACCCTTCCCACTTACCATTTCTCTAGGGAGCAGCAGCGTGTTGTGGAAAGTACTGGTAACCAAAGACAGCAATGCAACAGCCTAAGCTCGATGGCTCCAGCCCAGTTCTTTCCCTTTATCCCCTTTACTGTTCCCTCTCCTGTTGTTGCCTTTTTTTTTTTAACATGCAAGTTGCCATGAAAAATTTGTTAATGAAATATTTGCTTAGAAGTCTGCTCTGGGCTAGGCTGATAACCTATCTGTGTTTGAGTTTGGCTTCCCATATTCTAAATACTCATCTTCTCTCTGTTTAGCTTATTGATTGGTTTGGCAGGAAAAGCAGCCTTGTCATCAGTGACCAAGGTCAAACCAAACAAAAAGGGACGGGGTGGGGGGTGGGGAGGAAGGAAAGAAGAAGTTGGACGGATGAGCTCAGCGAGACAGGAGTGGAATATCTGACCTCCCACAACCTTCCTTCGGGAGACAGGTCTGCCCAGGGGCCTGCCAGCTTTCGCAAGGTCACAAGAAATCGCTGGCATCATCACAGCCAGCGTTTGTAAATCGCAGGAAAGCATACAGCCAGGAGCCAGGCAGAACTGACAGAGGGAAAAGGTGGACATGACCACACCAAGGCTGGGTCCAAATGCCCACAGGAATATGTCCTGAGAGCTCTGGTGCAGAGCAAATGGAGTGCTGAGTCAAATATCTCAAACATCTAAAATTAGAAGCTTAAAGCCCATGTCTACATATGCAGGCAAGAGTCACCTGTTCCCAGAGGTGCCTGAAGCTCTGTTTCAGAGAGCGTGGCAGCTGCACAGAAAAACAAGAGTTAGTGGTGGGTTTTTTTTTTTGCTTGAACATGACTAGGTATGGGCTTACAGATCTAATTCTTCAAACGCAGTTTACAGATTTTGGCTTCAGCCTTTCAGTTCCATTCCTAACATCTGGAAACAGAAATCTGTGGAAAACAAGTCAGGAAGTTTACAAAGGGCTAACCCAGACACGTATAACATGTAAGCACATGCTCCCAGCAAGGCAGTGGGTACCTTCCTATCATGCCAAGTTCAGCCTTATTTCACAGGAGCTTTATTTTAGCAGAAAGTCCCAGTTCACAAAATGCTTCTAATGCCATTATAGCTACGCAGTGCATTCTACCTAAAAATGCAGATGAATCGGTGAAACATGTCCAGAACTGTATAAAACTCTTGGAAAAATCTAAGTGTAAGTTTATGCCATGCTACCTGGCCATTTCAAACCACCCTGCAAAATATTCCTATGCTTATGCAATTCAGGCAGTGTGAAATTTCACAGAGGAGATGTGAAACTATGACAGGGAAGGTTATATCACAGCTAAGCAAACTGAGATCAACTGTATTCTACTGTGGTAAATTACTGTAAAGAGCATGTACATTCTGCTTGTTGCATACAGTACAGCTGAGGTTTTCTGAAAGGAAGGTGCAAACAGAATAGACCTGCTAAATAAAATACCTGGCAATATTGTTATCTGGTACAATACATTCATGTTAGTGGCTTTACAAATGAATAAGAGGGTGCCAGAGGCTAATAATTATGTGACATGAACTAACTGTTAAATCCTGCAGTCTTTGCTCAATATTTATATAGTTCTGACTTGTGGGGAGTTTAGCTTGATAAATGTCAGAGTAAAAGAAGTAAAAGAGAACTAAATCTGTTCCCAGGTTTCTCTTTAATCTTGTTACTGTCCTTCCCACCGAGGAACTAATTCAGTGATCAGTGTGTTATTCACAGGATATTGGAAACACTATTTTAGCAGAAGTACTTCATCGTTTATAGCACATGACTACAGCAGTTGAGAAATTCAGGTTCACTGGCCCAGCTGAACTGATGAGAGAGAGAAATCCAACTTCCTACCTGCCAGCATGATCTCATTAACAAACTGAATAAAGGAAGTCTTCACCAGAGTAAAGAAAACAGATGCTGAAAGATGCTACTTGTCTAGAAGGCAGTGCCGATTTTTCAAGGAAATAATTCTTTCCACATCCCAACTCACATTTCATAAAAAGGACCACATTTTTCAAAGAATGAAGAAAGCAGAACAATCTGTTTGCACACGAGGTACTGGAAACAAGGCTAGCTGACAACGGTCCAATTTGCATAAGCAAAGGCCAAAGGCTGTACAAGTACATAGACCTCTATTTTTAGCAAAAGCAAGTTCCTTTGGTGGATCGATGCTGAAACATGTTGCAGAGGATGTTTTTAAGGATGAGGTGCAAGCAGCATCTCTGAAAATCAGGCCCTGTCAAAATGCATCATTGGGAGCTCTTAAAATTGCTAGTTGTTCTTCATCCTTTGAGGCGGGAGGACCTGACTGCCCCAAAGCATTGCAGGACAAACCTCATGAGGCAATTTCAAAGGCCTGTCTAATAATCTGGGCCTATGTGTATGGTGCTGATTTCCACTGCAGGAAGATTTACTCAGGATTACCCAAAGAAGATGGAAAACTGGGTAACAAGATCAGAAGAAATTTGATGTCCCTAAATAAACCAAGGCTCTGGTGTCTGACATGTGGATTTAGCTGCCCTTCGCCAAGAGTGCTTTAATTTGTATCACTGTAATCGGGTTAAGAATTATTGTAGCCAAAGTAATTAGCAGCAAGCTACCAACCAGCTTCTTGACACAGAAAGCAAACGGGTTTCTCCTCCAAGTGTCTGCCCCCCTGAGGGCTGGGAGGTAGAGAGCAGAAGGAGGGAATTAGGGGTGACCTTGCATTAATGAACAGGAACATGCTCCTGGATCAATGGGCAAACCTGGCATAGCTCAGAGAGGAAGCATCAACTGTGTCATCGAAGTATCTCTGATATCCATGGGGGTTTCACAATGGATGCTTATGCAAAAGAGGTAAACACAAATGAGGCTGGTGCAACAGAAAAAAAATGTTACAGGAAGAGAGAAAGAAGGTGTGAGGATGCAAACGAAAAATAAACAGAGATTGCTGTGGGATGGTTTATTTAAAGAGACCCTACATTTGCATTATTGGATTAAGCATTTTGACCAAAGTTTGTAGAATTTATTTTGGCCAAAAATGACTAATATGAATGTTGGCCTCATGCCTGAATAAAGGAATGTAGTTTCTCTCTCTAATCAGGTTGCAACAGATAAAGGCTAAATAGAAATGAGTAATTCACCGTGACTCAATATTACATGGGCTGTACTTTAAGAGCTGAATTTCAAGTGTGCTTCTGTTCTTTATTTCAGCTGTGCTATCTTTTGCTCACCCTTGCTATGCTGTGTGTCAGCCTGGCTGGGCAAACTGAGAATCATTTTCTTCTACAAGCCTGATGTACTTTTTAGGACACTCTTGTCTTCCTGGAAGCAAAATCAATTCAAGTATTCAGGAGGCCTCTAGTGGCTTATAGTTTCAGAGGAAGTTTCCTCTGAAGCCTAGCCTGTGAAGCTGGGAAAATGTACAGAAGGTCAGGGAAACAAAAGGGACTCCCTACTTGTTGATTAATGCCATCAACAATAAATAGCAAAGCTTGGTCTCCGACTTCAATATCTAGGAATCTGGCCTTCAAGACCTCAGATACATTTACACAAAACACTCCGAACGTGCAGAAGAGAACAATAGGGTCTCAGGCTTGTTGGTGTTTTACATGTTTCTAAGCATATAGTGGGAAAGAATTACAACGTGATGAGCCATATATTTGAAACAGCTGTCAAAGGAGAGCCTATGCCAGTTTCATTTTGATCCACAAATGTAGATGCTTTCTATTACTGACACTAGAATACGCAATAGGTTTCCAATGTGGTGTATGGGTACGTAATTCCCCATTTGCAACTCCTTACCCAGTTCTCACACCAGGCTGAGCAGATAGGACTGATCCTGACCAGGGTAACTGGCATTGGTCAAGCTATTGCTCTTTCCAACAGCTGAGGTTCTGGCCCATACCCTACTATACACAAACATATAGTATTACATATTAGGTGAGAACTTGGATCACCTGTACGCTATTTTCACGTGCAGCGTTATTTAAAAATAAGAGAAAAGAAATCATAAAAGGAGGTGGGAGAACTGAAGTCCCGCTGTTCCTCTGAGGAGTTTTGGCCTAGACAGTCAATTCTTTCTTCATCACATATGTATTTCCCTTGGCCTATTTTTATATGTCATAGGATAGTCAAAGAAATGTCCTTAATTCCCGGCACTTTGATTCACCTCCACAAACTAAGCCTTGCTGTAGGTGACTTAGCAACCATGTGATCCAACTATTATTAGAACAGAGTTAGCCCTCCAACCCCCCAAACTCCTGCCTCCCCTTGTCCTTATATATATATCTGTCTCCTAGCAGAAAAGTGGCACATGACCTCCTATCCTCAAGAATACTTGGCACAAGTCCCTGCTTCTCAGCCGAACCTATTGTTCTAGGAGAGAATGACACAGGCGTGCAAGAGTCTTGCTGACACTTCTGACTTTAAACATGAAATGCCATTAATCAATCAGCTGCATCTGTTTGGAAAAATTAAGTGGCTGGAATCAAGGCAAACACAATAAATAATCCTTAGGCAAACAGGAAAGAAAATAAGGGAAGACATGTTTTTGACTTCTTCTAACTTCAAATTCATTTGATTTGTCTTTCACATCCTCCTTACAAATATTAGGCTTACCAAGTGTACAGTATTAAGATACCAAACTCAAAAGGCTTATGCAAAGTACTGCCACCAAATTAAAGGTGCTAAGCTTGCCAGATAAAAGTGTCTGCCATGGAATTTAGACATGACATGGCAGCAGAGGGGGTCTGAATTCACAAATGTGAACCGGACTAGAACAGCAAAAGATTGTGCCCAGGCAGCCCTTGAAAGGTTGATTTCTCTTGCTGTCCAGAAAAGTTGCAGATGTGATTTATGGTCTCAAGAATGTGTTTGTTCCTGCTACAAATGCTTCAGGAACTTAATACTACATGGAGTCATTCCTGACAGGTGCCGACATCCATCAAAATCGGCATTTAGTGGAGTTTCAAACCTGTAGTTCCTTGCAAGATGGGCACCCACATGAACAGTACCTCAGTATTTAAGCACCTTCTGCTGTCACCTCTGTTTGCAGGAATGAATGGACAAGTACTAAGCTGCGCTTTGCAGTGCCCTTAGTGAGAGTGTATCTATCTCTGGCAGGGGGGGAGAAACAAGGAATAGCTGAGGACAAGGCATCAGGCTCAAGAGGATCCTTGACTTCCACACAGTGCCCAAATTGAGCCTAGTGCCCCCTTCCTCCCAGCTCTCATCTGCACATCTTGGAGTCCAGGATTACAGTTGAGCTTTATTTGCCCTGAAAACTGGTGAAATGTTGCTCCCTGTTAATCAAGCAGTGTTGAACACTTCCCCAGACCACCAGGCTTATGACCATGAAGACCTGAAAGCCTCGTGTAAAAAAGCCACAGAGAAGCCTCATTTCTCTCCTCAGCTCTGAGGCTGAAGAGCACTACTGCTCCTGCCCCACACAGGTTTGGAAACACAAAGCCAACCAGTTTGTAGTGTGGGCACGTTCAGAAACTGAATTGAATCCACCCACCTACTTCACACAGGCCATTAAAGAAAAGCCATTTCAATCCAGGCTGATGACAACCAATTCCTGCTACCAGTGTCTGTCTGAATGGTGTAAAGTAATGATGTAAGTTATATAAACTGGTCAGAATGCTACAGGAGCAGGGGGTGGAAAGTGACACTCACAGGAGCAAAGCGTTGCAAGGCCCATCTCAACTGCTAAAACAGAGACAAGTATGTATTTGGCTTGACTAGAACTATTTGATTCGGCTCAATATGAAATCAGAATTTCTTTCACTTTGGGGGTTGCTTAGTCCTTTTAAAAACAAGATTTCAAAATGAAAATGTCACTTTGAACTCAAAGCTTGCTTTGTACTGGCTGAAATACATAGGGGCAAAACACTTCAACTTTACAGAAAAACAAACAGAAATCCACTGTGAGGAGGGAACTAATCTAAAGGTATTTTTGGTCCCTTACACAATCTCCATTTCAGAGTGAATTTCCTGTTTGCTCAACAACAAACAATGTCAGACTCCATGTGTTCCTGGAAAGCAGCATATACCTATGGCTCAGGCATGGACAGAGATTCAGCTGACATAAGTTTAACTCTCAGCTCTGTTAGTGTCCTTACAGAATGCATTTTACCTGTAATACCTCTCTTTCCTCTTCCGCCATGGTATTTAGGGCAGAAACATTCTATTGCTCTCATGTGTTTGTGCCATACAAGCCACCACAACGTTCATGTTACTGATAATACCTAGATAAATAAGGGTTTATAGGAAAAGCTAATATCTTTCATTAGACTAACTGATACAACCGACAAAAGTGAACAAGTTGTAGGGTTAAGGGTCCTTCACTTATGCTAGAGTCTAAGTGAACACTAGAGAATATGCTAGAGCACTCCAGTTCCAACAGCATCACTGCTACTAGATAGATAAATAGATAGAAACCTCACTAGACAAAATGAAGTGCACATTTGAGATGTCCCTGATCACTTCCTCCAGAAACAACAGAAAAAGGAATAGAATGACATACAGATTTTTAAAGGAAATAAAAGGTTAGGAAAATAAGTGTGAAGAGTCTTCTTTACCCCCCAAACCTTTTATATATGTAAAATGAGTCTGCAATAACAGCTCTCTACAACGCTCAAAACCCAAACTGCTGTCAATCATTCCACTAGTAGTTGCCTGGGGCAAATGCTCTCACAATAATCAGTGGATTCACAAACTTGCTGCAGTCACAAATGATGCAACTGATTTTTTTTTCAGCGGTCAGGTTGCAAGTGTGGTCAAGAATATTTAAGTTTTCTAATCAGCAATATTAAATGTATGAGAAGTCCTCTTTCTACCAGGCACACCTACAGGCCAGGCCTTTACCAATTTGATAGCTATATGGCAAAATACATGTATCACAGAAATGAAAACTAGATGTGTCACCGTGGTGTTCCAACCAAAGTAGCAACTCCAATGAGACTAGGATGAGGTTGGTACACAAGACAGCATGAGTTAAAAGCCCTGATGGGGCTTTTTACTTAGCAGATTCCTTTGAGTTTGCATATAACCTAGTGTTAAATAAGCTCTTTTCTGTAGGAATAAGCTTTGTTTACTATTCTGATCTTTAAAAACCATTCAACATGAGCTCTCTCATATCGCAGCAAGTAAAACATACTTAGGGTCAACAAGTTTGCTATAGGAAACAGCTAGGCGTTTCCATCCAGCAAAGGCAGATCCTGAATCCCAGCAGAGGGTGTCATTCCTATGCACTCATCACTGCGTTGCCACAAGTGCTTCACAACTTTCATTGCTGCCACAGAGCTCTTCTAAATACAGGAAAACTGAGGTTAGAGCAAGTTTAATTTAAAGAAACTTCCCCAATGGATACTAAATCACTTCAACTACTGCAGTAATCTTCTCCCTTTAAGGTTTACAGGATGTTTAAGTTTCTTCCTTAATTTGCTGTAGTTTATCAAGCCAGTTATTTCTAAATGTCCCATGCTGGGCTCATGAGAGCTTTGAATGAACACACCCAGACTCAATCGTAAAAAAACAACCAAAAAACCAAAAAAAACCAACCAAAAAAACAAAAACCACACCAAAAAACCAACAGTAAAAGCTTTTGCAATACTTGTTATCTGACATGTCTGCATAAAACTAAAGGTCCAACCAATGACACAGTGCAGTCCCTTACAGATGACAGGAGCAGCCACTAATTCCACTGTGATTAAAACACTTCGTACATCAAGTTAAGGGACCTTTCCAAGAGGCAGAAGCATTTTTCAGGGGCCTAATGTACTAAAACATGAAGCCCAAGATAGACTCATGGCAGCTCTACTACAGACAAAATCCTCTGTTGCCTCATGGAAAAGACATCTAAACATGTCGTGTTTTTCAAAACATGTCACCTTCTGGTGACAGCTAGCTTCTGAGGCACATAGTGATAATTAAACCTTTAAAAATTAGTATCAAGTTCCATTAAGCCTGGCCAGAGTCTGTTGCTTTACAATTAAAGTTATGTCAGAAAATAAAAGAGCTTTTTAGAATCATATAGGGACCAGGTTTCATTCTCATCTACAATGGTTTTATCTCGGGACACTTCCATCATTTTCTCTGGAGTCACTCCAAAGTTACGCGAGATTAATGAGGAGGGAGAAAAAAAGACAACAGTAGGAACACTGACATGTAGAAACTTCTACACAAGTTCTGATGAGAGGGCTCTGTTTCCCTCACAGCCCAGACTGCCAAGGCTGTTTGTTGTCTTCTGGAAGGGCTGCAGCTCTCAGCTGCAGCCAGACAGACCTGGTGGAGAATATGAAATATCAGCAAGTGTGCTCTTTGCCAGCACTGCCTAATAGTGGCTTTCCATTAATTGGACCAATTGGAGATTCTCTAACAAAGATTTCCATCTTACATGGGTTGTGTTTGAGTACTTTCCATTTTACCTTGTGATATCCAGTTAGTTATATGCAGACATGTACTTCATCACACCTGTTTCACATAGATTTATTCTCCCTCTGAACTTCCATCTTAACCAGACACAACGGCCTCCTCTAGACCCAGGAGTCCAACAGTGTACTCTGAGGTACATGACTGCATACGTCACAGTGCATTCAAGGCATTTGATGAAGAGACTTACACATTCCCAGAGGAAAGTACGTTTCTGCCCTTATTATTCATTATATGATTTAAACCTGTGTTAAACACTGATTTAAGAGGCTGTAAGCCACAGTCAAGCCAGTGGTGATATTTGTCATCCTTTCTCAGACCTGAATCAAGGCCCTGCTGCTGGGCATAGACAGGTAGGACTTGTAGAGACATCTTCTGTGCTGCCACAGCTCAGCAAAACAGAGAACTTGGGCCTTCCACAAGGGGAAACAACAACTCAGATGCTTTTGCAGTCTACAGACATTGCAGACATATGAACCCCACAGGACTGCGAATTATTACCTGTACTGCAGCAAGATATAGCTGGGAGTTGTAAGATGAAACTAGGAAGACCAACAGTGAGAGGAAACTTTCAAACTACCATGAGCAGAAGTGACCAAGTTATCCCAGTTCTCAGCCACCAGCTGAGATAGCATTAGGGACTAAAAGTTTTTATTCCAACCCAGTCATGGAACAAACCATGTTAACATGTGGTATTGAGAAGATCTTTTCTTACTTACTTCAGCTGTAATTTATGCTTACATGCTGTATTTTGCTATTGGGGCAGGTTAACATGGCTTTCCTCATAATTACAGTGGGCTATTCCATTAAGCCTCAGTAACCTGACTGTCTTTGCTTGCAAGTTCACACTTTGAAGTTGAGCAAAAGACCTTTAAGGAGACCACTGGAAGTCTGACTGCTTGAGACTTTCAAAACTAAATTAGAAAGAGCATCACAAAATGAAAGGTAAGAATCATTATAATGGCAAAGAGATGGCCTGGGTGATCTACCAGGTCTTTTCCATCACTAACATCCCATGTCCAGGAACAACCCATTTAATTCCAGGACAGTCATTTATTGTGACAGTGAAGGAAAGTAGAAGGACATATATTCTACCGAGGAAAACAGTATTTTATTATGCCAACTGAACTCAGAGGACAGGCAGTGAAAACATTCTTTCATTTTGTACCATTAGCTCAGCCAGGCCTCTGCAATGTAACATTCTGTCACTTTCTGTGGATTAGCTCATTTACAAAAACGTGCTGTTTTACTGAAATTAGCACAGAGAGAATATTGCACTTCTCGAGCTGCTGCAGCATAACTGTTTGCCAGTAGATTTATGTAATGGATTGTTTTCCTGCAATCCAGGATAAGGGAAATACTTAAACAATAACTGCCATGGGGAGTGTGGACAAGGCAATAATTACTTTCCATGGTGTTAATAAACCTCAAGGCTACTGGCCAAGGTATATTTGCACTGAAGGAGATGTCTATGGAGATTACAGAGGAAATTTTAAGACAGACAAGGGTCAGGAAGCCCATCTAGGTCTGCTTCCTCTGTTGCATTAACAGGCACCCCCTGCCCACCCATAACTGTTCCCAGCAAGGTTTTTTTAATCAAGCACTGTCTAGTGTTCACTAGTTCCTTCTTTGGTGTCCTCTGCTGAGTGACTTGCTTAGTACACCGACTAGGAGCAGCCATAATTTGGTTGTTATCCTTTTGTTTCCTGCTCAGCTTTTAGTTACTAACTTTTTAGCTGTAAAATTGGAACTTCCACTCTACAGGAAATGCTTCATTTCTGTAAAAATAAGATTATTTAAGAATGATTGAAATACTTCAAATCTGAGTGATCCCTGGGAGCTCAAATTCTGTAGCTCAACTCAATCATAATTTCCAGAGTCCTGTGCTTCCTGTTCTGTGCCAGCCCTAGCAGACCATGGTGGGGAGCTCCACATCCCTAAGACTCAAGCTGGGATTTTTCAAGTTTCCAAGGCTCCTGTCACAGCAACAGAGATAAGCCTTGACTAAAATTAGAGATCTCAGAGCTCTGGAGCAGCAGGTAGCCAAAAAGCCTTCCAGTGACTGTAAGATTCAATAGCACGTGGTGCTGGTGTTTGCATAAAGTGACACAGACTACGTAACTTTCTGTTTGCAATGGGGCATCTCCAGATGTGCAGTGTATCATAGCAAACAGTCAGACACCTCAGACCTGATACAGATCTCTGCCTTCTTGTGGAGGTCCATCCAAGGGGATGTTCACTCTTTGACCACTAGTCTGCAGGACATTTCTGTGGAAACCTGTCTCACAGCCACTTTCTCTTTTGTAGCAGAACAAATCAGGAATGAATTTACTGAAGTGACACTATTGCAAGTCTGGAACGAAGTAAATGTCAGGTCCCCTGTATCATCCTCTGAAAGTTACGTCATGCAGTTTACTGACAGATAAAACTTTGTATTCACTGGTAAATTAGAAGTACCTCAGACTATTCCATGGCACTGAGGCCAACTGGCATGAAACAGATTGCATCTATACCATTTAAAATCTCCTTGTCTGCAAAACAGGGTGGCTGCACATCCAAAACACCTACTGGGAAGAGTCTCTGGGCTGTGCTAGCCCATAGCCATGCCACAGAGATGTTTGAATAGTAGTAGGTAACAAAAGACAAAGCTTTTTCTAATAATGTAACCATATAAACAAGCAGGTTCCAGTGCCTGGTCCTACAACCTGGCACCACCTGATTTGTTAGGATAAACTGGCCTGTCCATAACCTACCTGGGCCTCACACATCCTAGTACTAAGCAATACAAAGCTATCAGTTGCTCTGTTTGCCCACATCACCAGTGAGCACAGCTTTAAAAGGAGATTGTCAGTGTTCTCAGCACGCTTGGACTGGTTATGCCCATAGAGGTCTCCAAGAAAATATGCTTCTAATTTAAAAGCTGTGTCAAATAAGTAAGTAGTAACCAAAATTGAGAATGGATATTGTGAGCTACATTCAACTGAGGCAACTGTCTTAGACCTTCCCTCACTACAGGAACGACTAATCACACAACTATTTGTGAGACAGAGCACATCAGCCTCGTTCACATGAGTAAGCACGCACTGCTCACACATGTCACCCCCACAGGAGCAAACATGAATAATCATGGGAAAAAACACTCACCAATGTAGTACAGACTCAACCTACCTGCAGCGAAGCACGTGACAAAGTTCTGTTACCTTATCAGCTGTAGGCTGATTTTCTCTTTCATCTGAACTACCCCAGGTAAAAGGAGGGGACATCTGTGGCATTCAACTCTGTTGCATTCTGTGTTGTGCTGCCAGAGTGAGTACCTTCATACCAGCTGAGGACTGAGCAGAGCAAAGCACAGCTGTATCCTATTCCCAGGACACTCTCTGTCTTTTGCCTTATTTGGGGAATGGAGAGAACACCTGGTGAAGGAGGCAGATCCAGTAACTCTCATCCTTAGAGAATCTCCATTTTCAGTTAAATTCTCCACTAGAAATTGTCAGATGTTAGCTGAGAAAGGCCTTAGGAGAAAAAAAGAATCTGGCCTTATAAGTCTAGACTGAGAAAACAACTCTAGAAGCCATAGGGAGATTGTATAAGGGCCTTAGGAACAGCAAAATAATACATAAACATAATCAGAGTATTGCATCAAACTCCATTTTCCATTCATTGCAGAAATGCTAACTTGCACCAGCTAAGAATCAAGCCTTAGGCTTTTTCAAGAAAGGATCTTTTCTATGAACACCAGGAGCATCTGTAGAAGATAAATACTAAAATGCAATATTTTAATGGTAATTTGACTAAAGCTTAGAGGTATATTTCTTACTTTCCTATCATGAGAAAGTTCCCTATACACAATCATATTGCCACAATTATTTCTCAATGAGTAAAAAAAATCTTGGCTTGAAGCCCTGGTAATTATCAGTACCATGGGAAGTCATCATTGCCTTAAACATGTTCCCTACAACATAAGTATTTCCCTTATTTCAGGACCACAGGAAAACAAGACATATATAAATTAACTTAAAGCTAGTTGTGACTTCAGAAGCATTTTATAGTCTTTGCACCCACACTTGGCAAAATAAAGTTCAACTTCCAGGCGAACTTGTTCCCAGTGAGGCCACAGGACGCTGCACAGAAGCAACTCAGATGCGTTAGTAGTTGCCCAAAATGACAAACTGGTCTTGCTTTCAGTCCTCTTCATTCAGCTGGCATAATGATAAGACACTATTTTTCTCAATTAATATCCCATCCTGACACTGTTTGCCAGTCTTTGAAGGTCATAAGGCAGTCCTGTGTCAGCCTGACACCTTCCCACCTTCCCCATATTTCTTCTTCCTCCCTGGGGAAATTTATGTCCGCCTGTGTCCCCTGTCCACCTTTTGTGAGTATCAAGCCACAGCATACATTACATTTGGAAATGTTTTCTGACAATAAATTACCTTTGCAATGTCTTAGAGGCCTTATGCTCTCCTTCACTGACCTCGTGGCCCTTACATTCTGGAAACATTTCTCATTATCTGTCTTAACCTCCTGTACAATCCCTTTCATTCTCAGGCTTTGATTTCCTTACCACTTTTTTGCACTCTTAATTTCATTCTGTAATTTGTCCAGTCTTCTTCTTTCCCTGGTGTTTTATACCTTATGCTTGCTTACTTTCCACACACCCTTGTCTGTCTGTACCAATCATTTGAATTGCACACAGGCTTCTGCTGCCCATGGCATACGCAGCCCAGGCAAGCTCCCCCATCTCACCCATTTCTGTTACCCCCTTCCCTTTCATTTTAGTCTTCAAAAGCTGAAATTCAAGTACCATCCTCAGCAGCTGCATATTCCCCAAAACTTTAGCAACCCCCACCTCATCAGCCTCCCTTGCTTGGACTCTGAAGCCAGTGTGGAGCGATGTGAAGCAACTATCCAACATGATATCCAACAGTGCACTCATGTCAGTGCTAACCTGCACCAGTCATTCACCCTAGCCTTCAAACCCACCCCCCTCAGCCTAACACTGGAGGCAAAACGCTTTCCTTTCCTGGGTTTTGACACAAAAGTGTTTTTCCTTCTCATATTTCCCATTTGCCATTATAAATTGTAACACTGCTATGGGAGTGAGTTACACAAACGTTAATTCACTGTCCTTTGAAACTCAGAGGAAGTTCAGGCTCAGCTCAAGAAGTGGACAAAGCCTCCGACTATTTCACATTTTTACCCTTCCCAAGAAGATGTGGACTAAAGAAAAATGTTGAATTTGATACAGAGGAAAAAATAGGACAAAGTACTTCAATCTCAACATTAATAATGTTAGGGTTTTCCTACGGTACCTTTTAGATCAGTGGGGTAATACCGTTCCTATTGATTACAAGTAAAACTAATCCAATTCACATAAAAAATTAAATAATATATTTCCCTTTCTCCACTTACATTTCCCTAGAGGTGTTTTCCAGCAGAAAAAAATCTCTTCTACTGACTGAAGAGGGAAGCAGCCTGCAATTTGCTGTGGAGAAAGTTGGCTTCTGTCTGAACCAACATCCTTTCGGTAAACACCATGAAGCAGAAATTCCGCATTGCTCACACTTCCAAAACCTTGCAAAAAAGTGACCTTCCACTGGTTTTACCAACAGCAACAAGCTACTTGGTGTCCTGTCATGCTTAGACTGCTTCACTGCCTGAGCTCACTTTAAACACTGTCTTTTCACAGTCACTCTCAGAAAATGGGAATTTGAACAAAGTTGTGGAATTGGTTAGCTGGCAGGTAGCTAATGTATAACGTATGCCCACATTCAGATCAGATAAAAAAATTATTTTTCAAGTGATGTTGTTTTCAGTACTTGATCAGCCAAAGACATACCCTTCCTCTTCACGTCCTCGTCAAAATGTGACAATTTAGTCCTGTTAAATACTGGAGATGATGATCTCTTCTGACTACAGCTGGTGATCAGATTATGCCCTGAAGCATAATGACTGATAACACTTCTCCCTTTCATCCCAATTACTGGCCTTTCTGCAATGCACCTACCTCATTCTTCTGAGAAGCTACTGCAACAGGCAAAAAATATTAATTTCCGATCATACTCTGATAGCTAATCTGAATATATTTTATATTGATAATTACTGAATAGTGAATTATGCTGTAAAGATGACAGAGACTTTTCGGCAGAACTGCTGGGGAAAAAAAACCCAAAAACAACTATTTCCCCAAAATTGCAAAGATTATATTTTTCAATAAACAAAATGGACCTCTCTTAAGTGTAAAGTGCTGAGGTTTTAACATACTTGAATTGAAATGTTACCAAAATCAACAGCAGACACCTTTGGACACTGGAAACCAAAAATTTTCCACTGTTAAGAGAACTTAACTGTAAACTGTTTTACCCTTCAAGAAGCAGGAAAAAACCCTATAACAAAGAAAAATATTTTTTAAAAAAAAATGCAAAGCAGCTTCTGTTTTAAACTGGATTAGGAAAGAAGGAACAACCAGGGAATGAGTAATATTGTTGAGGTGTGAAAGCATTTCAAAGACAGAACACAGGAATTATCACAGTGTTTCAGACCCAGAATCTAGGAGGTAGAGAAGTACCCTGTGTGCCACACCGGATTAGATCTGAAGCTCATCTGCTTCCAGTAGCTTGAACCAATGAATCTCTAATAGCGGATCAGTGTTCAGCAGATCTCATGTCAGACATGACATATTTCATCTTAAATCTTTGTCTTTAGCTATTATATAATTTTTAGGAAATTCATTAGCCAAATAAGAACCTATTCTAATCTTTAATCTCACTGAATTAATGCTCTCAACACCATCCTGTTGCCATGTTCACTACACTTTATATGCTTTTTCCCTATATATTCTCTTGTTCTTTCTCTCATTCCTAGGGAAGATAAATTGAATCCTTTCATTCACTCTCATTAAAGGGTTCTTTCCAGTCTTTCATATCATCTCCATTGCCTTATCTGAAGACTAAACACCACTGAGGAACACCCCTGTGCTGAGGAGCAGCTCCTTCTGACCTTGTGTAGGACTTTTTAAAAACAGTGTTTCCCTTTCTTGGCTCAACAAACACACAGGTGGGTGTATATACTTTGCAAGAAAAAGCTGTTTAGGAAAAGAGGAGAGTACACAGCTAAAGAATTGCTATATTTGGCTTTTCTGTGGAAAGTGAACTCAGAAATCCCAAGCAAACGAAGTGCCATTACTGACTGGTGGAAAGTGGCCTGCCATAACCTAGGGATAGCCCCAAGCGCAGGTGAGCAAAGACAGGATTCACACAGCCATGGGAAGGGATACCAGGCCATTTAATTATGAGCTAGTTCTTCCCATATAGATTTATTTGCCTTCACTTGCAGCATCTCTCACTGCCACTGTGCTGCCCAGTCCCACCTAAGCAAGCCAAAGCAACCCACCACATCTGGTTTTGTATAAACAGCACACTGTACCAACACAATAACGTTCTTTCCTTTAAACTTTGAAAGTAACAGTGCCGATTTGTGGCCCTCTTTCCTGAGGACATCCAAGAGATGTCCACTTTTTACACTGAAAATGAACTCTCCATTCCCTTTTACTTACTCAGCACAGTGTCAGTGCCTGGACATACTGCGATTAGCTCTCACCACTGAAGCTGGTTGCTTACACTTCCCCATCCATTTGCTCCCTGGCATGCCTGATCGCTCTCCCAGCCACGCTGCACACTGACATCAGCCCTGGTCAATAGTTTGGGGTTAATTTTTGGTTTTTTCTGTGTCTGGCCATTCTCAGCCAGCTGAGCTCCAAACCATTAATCTGTTCCACACCTGCTTCTCAACAGCCTTCAGTTAATAAAGCTTTTGCTTCTGACCCGGTTCAGTGGGGTGATCTAACAATGTAAAGATTTTTGCTACCAGGGCTGGTCCCTTGAGTCTGCATTTGACTGATCTTTTAGTAAAGTTTTTGATTTATGTAATAACCTATTTCCTTATCCTTCTGATCACGAGAACGTTAGGAAATCCTCCATTGCCAATTTACTCTCATTGCCTCTGGTTCTAAGATGTACACTTTAGCCACAGCCTTCCAGACCGTCTTTCGCCAGTTGTCACAAACTACCCATCTCTGCTCTTCCTGCCATCCCTCCCCTTGAATTTCCCTTCTTATTTACTAAACCTTCACTTTTGGTACAATAAGCAAACACTCAGATCAAACCGCTCTGCCCTAAGGATCACAGACAAGGAATTAAATATTGTATGTTCTTCATTCATCTTTAATATCATTACAAGTCTGTTAAAGGATTTGTGTCCATTGAACAAAAAAGCTAGAGGCATTACTGCAGCTGAATTCAGATTGCTAAATGTTTAACAAGGATGCTGACATTACAAAAGCTGGAGCCTCTGATCTCTCCTCTTGAAAGCTATTCAGGTTGGTTGCAGGGGAAAACTATGTCATGGGCACCTGGGCACCTGCATTTTATTCTGTCTCAGTAACCCCCTCTCAGAGGAAGTGAAGCCATAAGGTCCTGTCCCAGTAACAATGAAGAGAAACTAATGAAGAGCCAGTTTATAGCCTTTTCCCAATCCTGATGTCCTGTCTGTGCCTGGAGGGCAAGTATAAAACATGTTTTTCAGTGCTACAGAAGGAAGTACAAGTAATTAGTCCTCACCAGGCAATTCACACACGAGGTTAATCAGGCCCCTCACTGGTTTTAAAGCAGAGAGAACAAACAGCAGGCTGAGAGCTCAGTGAGATGAGGAGGTCAGCACAAGCATAGGGGGAGGCAAATGGGAGCCTGTGTACATCAGCAAAAAAGGGATCTGGCTGAATGTTTTTAGGGAGCCTACCCTGGCCCTTTCTCCCATCCATTATCCTGGCTCTATCAGCTCTGTGCTCTGTGAACAATCGCTGGAGGACCCGTTTAACCCACCAGTCACACGGCTGTGCAAAAGGGCTTGCTGCTCCACAGAAGTGTTCCCTCAAGGACCCAGAGAAGACATCACACAAACCTCTCTCCATCCCCAGACCTGGCAGCCCACTCCCCTTCTCCCACCCGTGGCAGGAGGTGGCACTTTGGTGTCTCCTGAGGTCGGATCGGTTGGCTGGAAGCAATGCCAGGTAACACGGCAGGGACAGTCCACATGGGGAAGTGTTATTTTTGTGTACAGAAGTATCAAAAGTACAGGTGTTTGACTTGGAATAGGTGCAGTTCCCTCTCAAGGTGGGAGGTTTTCCTCACTTTAATACTCCATGAAGGCTGAACATGCAGTTTTCTTTCTGAAACACTATTTTTATTCCTTCACCTCGCACACACAAAACCAAACTAGCTATGTAACATGTTATGCTAATCAAGGATTTTGTAGTGAGTGGCAGAGGCTCTCATGGCAGTAATCTTTGCTTCAGGGCTCTGTATACGGAACAGGACACATGGCTGCGCCATGGGACACATCCACCAGTTCATTGCTGAGTTTGTCCACTGTTAAAGAAACCGGACTAGGAGCCCACTGGGCTCATTAAACTTCAGTAACTACCATAAGATACCAAAATTTCTTTGGTCTAAAGAACACAGCATCTTCTTAAATTAGTCATCTTGACTAACAGAAATGTAATCCTGAGTCAGAAACACCTAAAGTGCCTGTTACTGACTTTAAACTCTAGCCTCTGTTTCCAGGTTTTCCTGATTGCAGAGCAATCCCCCTCTACCACCATCGCTAGCTTTCTTTATCAAGCAGGTATACTAGCAGTATTGTAAAGATCCTGCTATATTATCTGAGGTCAGAAGAATTCACCCAGTGCTTATCTTCAAAAGCCATGGAGCTAGGACTTTGCTTTAAAAACACCCAGCTCTTAAAATACAAGGAGTAGTCAGTTGCTGTTCATGGGTTTGCTCAGATGGAGCAGCTCCCCAGCTTTATGAACACAGGATTCAGTGCCTGTCCCATGAAAACCACAGCAAGAGAGTATTACCTTCTACAGAAGAACCACACACAATAATTTTGAGCAAGTAAAAGATTTCTGCTCTGTTTCTACAGGTCATTCACAATGCTTTTCTTTAAACAAGTGCAACTCAACTTCACTTTGTATCAGACATTAACAACTGTATTTTTAAAGTACCATAGTGTTCAGTCTGTACTTACTTTACAACCTCAGCAAGTTTTCCTTATCACTGATGTATTTCCCTCAGTAATATGTTTTCACACTGACTTCTGACACTCGGAGTTTGAACACTGAGGTGTAAAATCGAGGTACATATTCTGTAATTGCATACAAATAATCCTTTCAAATTTCTCAGCAGCAAATACTATCCAGATGATTCCAAGGCTGGTGCGCACAGTCCTGCTAAGAAGCAGAGGAAGAAAACCTAATCTCAAACTTTTCTATATTCTGCCAAATGCAAGCTGAGATGTTTCCTCTCCCTCTTTCAGGTATTGTTCACATAGTATCAGGATTTTCCTCCCAATTTCTTTATTCATCCCGAATAGTATTTTACTCTCAACTAGTCCTATTGACTTCGGTAGTACTCCAGATAGGGTAAAGGATTTGTTGGTGGGGATCAGATTGCAAGGTCAGGGCCTCGGATTGTAAAATCTTCCTTGCCTGGCATTCCATTTTAAAGCACTGTGAGCAGTTACCACACTCTGGAGATGGATTGTCGGCATAACAATACCCATAGAGCTGGAAACATTCATAGTGCTTTTCAACAGTATGCCAGGCAAGGAAGATTTTCAGTCTATGGCCCTCACCCTGCAATCCAATCCCCACAAATAAACCCTCACCCCTGTATGAAGTATCACTGAAGTCAATGGGGCTTTAAACAGATGGAGACTATTTCCTGAGTGACACAGATGGAAAGACTGTGGGTTTAAGGCACAAAGGGGCTAAAATGTGACAAAGCAAGTTCTGCCCTGTGCGAGTGGCTTCTGGTTTCCAGAGCTAGAGGACTTTAAAAGCAAGCAAGCTGGTCAGAAGGGTTTTGAAAGTGACAGTAGAGAGAAATTGGAAGGTTAAATGGTTGGTGTCCTCCAGAAATTATCTGCATTATTGCCCACAATGCTCAAACACTCACATATCTCTGTTTTCTGCCTCAGTCCTTAGACTGGAGCTCACAGATACACCCCAGATCTGATCCTTTACTTGCTGTACAGCACTGCAATGCTGATTACTGCGCCCGTCCTCTAAGCTCCAACCCAGCAAAGAGCTTGTGCCCTTGTTGCTTTAAGCATGTGAATCTGTGCCATTGCCATTATTAGGTCTGTCAGAGTGTCTACAGTTTCACACGCACTTAAGTGCTTTCTTTGCTGGATGACTGCTCTTTGTTTCTGGGAGGTAGAGGAGATGCAGGCCTGGAAAAGCCAACCAACACAGGCCCGCCTCTCATTTGTCTCACTTTTATAACTTTGAAACTCTTCCTTCACTTTGGTAATAATGTAAAGTATCAACTAAAAATTGCAATGCATGCATTTCATTTGAGTTTTATTGCCTTAACAGACAGCATTAGATTACAAAAGAGGACATTTTTCTTCTCAGTTTTAGCTTATTCTTATGATTTATGGTTAGATACAGCAAGAGTTCATAAACTTCCCTGACCTGCTGACAGTTTTTACAGGCTCCTTGATTTATTTCCATCTCAAACTTAACAGCTTTCATGTGACTGATATTCCTAGAGTCCTGGCATGGCTGCAGCACAGCCTGTGAGAGCTCCTCTAATCTCCATGTTACTAATTTAAATGAAGTCTTGGTCTGTTGTTTAAAAAAGACATTCGTCATCTCACGGAGGTTTACAGATCCTCTTGTAATGTAATGTCAGACACTTCTGAGATATGAGTTTTATAAAGCCTCCCGATACTGAGTGTTGTAAGACACACCAAGGTCACTTCAATATGCCAAAGAAAAAAAACATTTGCAAAACAAGAGAAGAGGAATTCCTAAGAAACTGCATTGTACTGAGGACATTTAGCAATGATTTATACCATCTGTGAGTACATTTCAAAGATAAATCTGGTATTGGGGAGAAAAGGGGGGGGAGGATAAATTTGAATCCAGAAAAATCCACAGACATCCAGCCAACAGCTATGAGTTCCTGATAAAAAACAACTCACAGAGCAATATTCTCACAGTCATAGAGGTTGCAGCATCAACAGTTTCCCAGTGTGCTCCGAAGCTACTGTGCTAACTAAGGCTGCTCTTTCAGCAAAGATGCAGCTGGCATTCTGTTTTCATTGTACACTTTCCAAACAACAAAAAAAGAGATACATTTTGTAATAACAAAGACCAAACTAGTAAGAGAGAGAAAAGGGAAAGAGAGGGAGAGCGAGATAAGAAAAGTGGGTGTCTCTCTAAGCTCATATACTGCCCAGCTGAAGACAGAAAGATATTATTTCTGTCTCCAGAACATTTAGAAACTGGCAAAGGGTAAGTGATGTGAAGGCGTATGAAAGTGGAAAGAACCTAACTGTAAAACATCAGGTAGGTTTTGTTTGATATTGATGGGTACAGCAGAGAGAGAACAACACCCGTAAATATTCGTGGAGCTTTGGAGGTTCTCCAGTGAATATGCTTAGGCATTTGAGGTCAACTGTGATCAAGCCTTAGACTGACAGAAAATTGCTTTTGTAATATTTGTAGATCAGATAAGAAATGACAAGCAACACTAGGTTATGACACACTGGAGATATAAATACAGGTTGCCCAGATCATATGATTGATTGAGCCCTTTTATTTTTGCTGAAGAAATTTAGCTAGTGTTGCTGGCAACACACAGAGAGCACTAAATAAATGTTACATACAGTAGCTTGTCAGAATTTATAAAAGAGCAATCGACATTTGCTTTACTGTCAAAACATCAGCCTACGAGTTTCCTCTCGTTGGAAGGAGAATCTGGGAAAGAAAAGAATGCTATACAGCGTAATACCTTCAAATCACAAATGCCATGGTTAACTCTGAACCAGAAATGATAGCTACTCTCATGCAATGAATGAGTTCCGCGTGTCCTCAAACAAAACAACATACTTGCAAGTCTTATTGCAGCAAGCCACCAGCAGCAGTTGCTCTATAGCACAGAATATAGAGACAAATGTGGATTTATCACAGAGCTTCCTATCCTACAGTCCAAACACAGATACTTTCATTGCAGAGAGATGTGGAAAAACAGTATCACCAGGGCTGTGCAGTGCCTGCAACTATATTGCAGCAAAGTGGATTATTAAGAACACAATGGGGACCTTTTGTCTAATTTCAGAGATTGCATACATATGATTACATACATAAAGATCTCATTCAAGATTACACTGAAGAAATTCTAAGATTTCTTTCCATTGCCCAAGCAACATAATAGAGTGATGTTGCACATGAAATAAAAACTCCCAACAGTTTATCTTTCTAGGACTACATGGTGTTTTCAATGTAAAAATCACATCCTCTATTGGCCTAAGGTTCATTTTACAGACCAGATCCATTGAATCAAAACAAAGACTGCAGTAAAATCAGCTTTGTGGAACTATGCTGATTTTCCCTTGCTGGTCTATATCTCAAGAACCACCTTTCAGCCATTAGTATAGGAGGAAAAGTTTGTTAATTAGCCTTACCCTGGGAGATGGGTATTATTCTACAGGGACTAAAAAAGAAGAAAAGCCCAGAATCCCATGAGCTACCTTTTCTCACTCTGATAAGGGCACAAAAACACATCTGCAAGGACAGATCAACTGTCAGCAGAACTACTTCCCTGCTGAATTTAAACACATTGCTCATTCTTAATTAACGTGTTGCTAAAGTACTTTCTTAACTATGTGTATATCTGTGTCTTCTTAGAAGGGTCTCTTACAAGGAAACCTCCCTCTCTCCCTGAGCGGTAAACCCACCTGTGCCACGCCTCTGGAGAACAGGGAGTTCAATGGATCTCTGGCATCCATCAATGAGACTTGTAAACCCACTGAAGATGCATCTGCACAGACATCTCTTTCTTCCCTTCTTCCCACGGGCTAGCCAGGAGTCAACAGACTGTGCAACAGGTCAAGGACAACTACTTTCTCATTCTTTGTTTCTTTCCTAGCTTCATCTCACATTAATCTACTTCTGTCTGTTTTGAAATGAGTAATATCTGCATTTTTTGGTCACGTAGAGTAAATGCTGTCTCTGGCTGGAAAGGTATCCATACACTCCCTTAGAAAGACTTGAGGTCATAAAATCAGTAGCATATTCTGCTACCTCTGTGCTAGCCCTCTTTTCTATGTTTTTTATTACTTCTTAGAGAAAAAAGGGGATTTGGCAATAACTTAGTACTTTATTGAGAAAACATGTTAATGCCTCTCTTTTAACTGTAGAAACATCAACAATCACAATACCTGAGTTTCAGTAGAAGCTTGTCTTCCTGTTATTTCCACTAGCTCCAAGGTAAAAAAAGTGTATATTTGGAGCACATTCCAGGCCAGAGAGCATTACAGCAACTTAAAACTAGACAATTTCTTCCAAACACTCTGAGTTACATTATGAACAGCTTCCACGTATTTCACTAAAGCAAAATACATCTATCTCTGGGGCGGTGCCTAATGTCACTCAGCTTCTTCCTTTACTGTATGGAGTGTGCATGTGTCAATCTGTGTGCAATCTCTTCTATCGTGGCTAAGAATTGGTACCCCATCTCCCAGATTCCATATCCTTCTAATGGGAAAGGTCAACAGACTGGTGGTAAGAGGCAAGGCATGAAATAGAGCTGAGAACGAAACAAAAGAGGGAGAAGAGAGAAAAGAAAGAATTTCAATACCATGCACTAAATACCCAGATGTTAATAAAAAAATCCTCAATGATTACTTGACAGGGTCTCACAGAAGGAAAGCTTGGGGGGAAAAAAAGATCTCTCCATTGTGCAGTGTTTTTCTTTGTAATTCAATTGTATCCTCTATATCAGCCTTTCATCTTCCCAACAGCTAACTCAGGGCATATTTACAATAAAAATAGAAGTTGGATTTGTTACAATTTGTTGAGACTGCAATTGAGATTTCCAATTAAAGGTGGTGGTATTTCTTCTGTCTGTACAGTTTTTACTTGGCTACCGAATGTAATCTAACTAACCCTTTAGAATAGCCTTAAAAAAAATCACAAACACTGGTCTCCTTGAGAACCCACAAAGGATGAAAGAGGAGAGTTTCTGCTTTGTTGTCTAAGGTTTACTCAGTAAAAGGTAGAGAATGTGAGACTTCACTAGTTGTATACTGATTGTACGGCTTTATTTCCCAGAACAAAGTCACTGTTCCTTCAAAGAACACTACCAGTAACAGAGGAAAATCATTTTAATATTTGACATCCACAATATTTAACACTGTGGCTGGATTTTTGTTCAAGCAAAAGGAATTTATCCATGCCAATTAAATAATTCATTGCATAGTTCAAAAGACCCTGATAAGAGTTACACCATGAACCATACCTGCTTTTCTTTTCCTGCTTTAATTACAAATTCGTAGTTAAAGCACATGACAGAGTTTCAGGGCTGGGTTCCACTTCCCCGCTCTGTGATGGGTTATTGGGGGCAATTTCCTTCATCTCAGCCTTCCTGGGCCACATCCTTTGCTGGTGTAAATCAGCAGAGGTCCACCACCTGGAAAGGCACTCTGCTGATTTGCACGAGCTGTGAATTTGACCTCTTGACCAAGAAAAAAACTGGAATGGAAATGTATTTCCTATGTCAAAAGAGTTACTTGTTGATGTTGGTTAAGACATTTAAGAAGTTTCATTTTTTTTAACAAATGAGACCAGTATCTAACTTCAAAGATAGGCATACAAAAGGGGATGCAGTTGAGTGTTTTAGAGCCTTTAGAATGACTAAATTGTGTACTACATTTAACTGATAATCAACATAGAGAAACACATTCTAGGAACAGGATATCCAATTACACTGTAGAATTTTCTTTCCATTTTCTTCCTTATATTTGATTGAATATTTTCACTCTTTCGGACCAACAGAAACAGAAATGCCTAGATCAGCTCTGAAAACGATGTCTTGCTGCTTTTGCTATGGCTGCTCCTATTCATCAAGTGTTCTAACTAACATAGGGAAAATGGCTATTTCTTACTGATGGGGCTATAGTATGAGTAACTGAACTTCAAAGATGCCGGGCCAGATTGGATAGCAAACATCAAAAGCTTTTGACTCGTGCTGAGTAAACTTTGTATTCTGACACACAAGTTCTTATCTGTTCTGTTCCAGACTTGAGAGAGAGAGGGGCTGAATCTAACCAAATCACATTGTTTTTCCTTACAGCTGCCAACTTGGAAAAATATCAGGGCACAAAGGAACCATTAAAAACAAAACAAAAAAAGACATGTTTTTTGTTAGTTCCTAAGCAACACAATATTGCCAAGATGGTGGCTCCTATGAAAATTAGAAAATATTAGTTACACATCACACTGTTATTTATTTATACTGCTGTGAAGCATTTTTTTTTTCCCTTCTTGCAAAATGGGAGATATTATGGAAAATCTGTTCTTTTGAGCAGGGTGTTTACACCACAACCGTTATGTATGTTTTGTCAGCAGCTTATTCCATTTGTTAATTTCCCATTTCTATCTTAACATTTATTTTGCTAGTTACTGTGTTGAAAAAAAATAGAGAGAGAGAGGTGGGGGGTGGAGGCGGGGAGAAAGAGGAGAGGAAAGGAGAGGGAGA
>NC_079299.1:15781421-15786421 GCF_023638135.1 Falco biarmicus
TACAAAATGTAATATTTATGAGTAGTTTCCACATGCTTCAGTGTAATATGTATACGTATTTAATTTTTTTTTAAACCAGAATACCTAAGACAACAAATATTCGTTATTTTTTTAGAAATACATTCTTTTAGTGTAGATCTGAAGAGCACACGTAACATTATCCCTAGCAATTGGAATTGTACCACTCTAATTATCAGGTTATAATTCTCTCTTACAATAAGAATTTTTTAAATTAAACAAAATTAATAAATAAGCCCATCAAGAACTGCATTATAGCCTTGGAAGTGGCTTGCAATTATGTAAACCTTCAGGTAAGATTATGGTATTTCAGATGTCTGAAACAGTTCTTGAACTTAAATACCAGATATACAGCAATAGTTGGGCTGATTAGGGATAAACTTGTAGCCTTTGTTCTGAAGTTCCTTGCATAGTAGATTTAATTCAGGCCTTAAATCTCACTTGAACATAATTTATTTAATACACCAATTTAGGACCTTACTGTTTTTATAAGTAATGTTCAACTATTTATTGCATGAATTAGTTTGTCTACAAACTCTGACCAACTCTTGATAATATTTGACTATTTGACCTTAAGATTTCTTTTTCTGGTTATTAAGTGTTTTATCTTTAGTAGTATCATTTGCAGTAAGTAATATAGTTAAGCAAGAACTGTCAGTATTTTAAAAATGCTTTTTTACAGTTTGCTCACTTTATCCATTTTTTATTTGCAGTTGAAAAATGAAGAAAAAGATACATATGAGGAAAACCTCCATTACCCTTTTCTTCTCATTTTAACCAAATACAGATAGAAGATGATACTCTTTTATTGTTGGTTTTGAGGTGGAAAACTGAAAATTAATCCATGTATGTGGATATCAAGGGAGTAAGGAGGGTTCAGTTCCCCCCTTTTGTTCCTGAGTCATCATCAGAGAAGTATTTCTAATCTAAAAGTTGAGAAAGATGCCTTGGCTCGTTTCACAGTGTGTAAACATACAGAAATCTTTTTTGTATCATTTTATAACTTTTTTCCAGTTATATTCCAGCCTAAAACCAATCAGACTTCACATTCTTCTCTTTTGTGCCTTTAAACTTATGTGTATTTTGTTCATCTCTTTAAATGTTATTTTTGGGTTGTATTTGAAAATACATGAATAATATACTTTGTGGGCTTATATAACTGGCTATAAAGTAGTAAATGCATTCACATTTAATTAGTAAGGAAATAGTTGTCTTAAGAGCTTTTAAGAGTGCACCTATTGAATGCTTGGATTTTTCTGCCCTTTTTTTTTTTTTAATTCCACTGTTGATTTTTTTATCCATGATTGAAATGTCCTCATTTGCTTCAGTGTTGAAGGCTTTTTTTTAGATATGTGTGCGTATATGGGTTTTTTCCAGCAGGACTTTTCCTTCTGTAGATGTATAAGAAATTATGCATCAGACAAAAGCCTCATAAACTGACCATTTGTCCTTTGGACACAATAGCCTGCCCAGCCCCTCTGCTCCTCCTCTCCAATTATGTGTGATTAGTCTCAGTGTGTTGTGTCAAGAAGGGGGAGTGTGCTGAGTGCTTATTATCTGTTTAGGTACAAGAAGAGCACATTTAGGTTCTGACTATGAATGGAAAGTGAGCCTTTATCAGGACTAAAATCTAAATGCTACTATCCTAGAAATGCTTTTTGAAAAATACATCTTTTATTGATAAATTCCAAGAAACACTGTAACAACTAAAGGATTTTGCAGTATAATCAAACTGTCTCCCTTGAATTAGTTTATATTGTGATATAGTGTGGCCCAAGTATTTGATAAAGATGTAATGTGACTTTTCTTGTACTGGGAAAGACAAAAATCCTACAAAGAAACAGGAACAATTTCTTATTTTCTTAACAGTTTAAGAGTCTTCTCAGAAAAAACAGCCTGGATCGTTAAAGAATCCTGCACAGTCTCTTGAACCACAACTCTTTTAACATGATGAAAAAAGAGAGAGAGGCAGAGACTGCAACTGAGAGAGGGAGGTACTAGATGCAAGGAAGTATAGAGGATCATGCTGAAATACATTAATTAAAAGAACTGCAGTTCAGCAATAAGTGTTTTTCCATATTTAACAAATTGGGCAGCATGTAAACTACAAGCTCATGAAAGTCCCCTTCTCTTTGCTGCTCTTCTCAGACAAATTTCTTCACTACTGGTTTGCATGTCCTTGTATTCAGTACTTTTTATGCTCCATTAGAGCACCTAGATGGATCTCAGAAGGCATAGGTCAAGTCGCAGTTAGATCATACATTTCTTTCTCACAAAAACTTGAATTGCAATGCCAAGTGATGGGCTAACATCACAATAACAGCAATTTATTCCTCTTTTGATAAAAAGCAGCCTATTCTCGGTGTTAGATAAAGACCAGGGGCAATGCAAACCAACCATTTATCCTAGAACTGAGTAGTCTGTCTCCCCTATAGCTGATATGAGTTTCATATTCAAACTCTTGTTGGAAGGTACTTGTCTAGTAGAAATCAAAAGCATTTAGGAGTAATTTAAAATTGCTGTGAAGGTAGCTTTAGTTTAATTAGTTTTGTTTTGTTTGTCCCACACAGGAGTGCCTTTGTTTTCTCTAAAAACACGTACAAGGAAATATTTATAATCAACAAAGGAGTGTGAAAAATAGTGAAATATTAAAATTTATAAACCTTTTATTTTTGAGAGGGCTTGAATGTCTGCTGTACAATAATCTAATAAAGATTGTTAGTTGTCAAAAATAGAACCAGTGTCACTGAAAATTGTGTTTTTAGCTTTAAGAAGAAAACAGTTTTACTCAAATTAGTAGCTGATAATTGCTTTTTATTTCTTTAGTGTCTGTCGTTTGAGTTGAAGGCTTTGCACAGGTGCTGCCATCCCTAAAGTGTGTAATTGATGGCTTGTTTACAAAAGATGCATTTAGGCTTCATCCTGCAAACTCACATTGGAGCTCCACAGGCAGCGAAGTTTCTCATCTACATAAGTGCTTGCAGGTTTGGTCCATGTGGATATTTTTAGAGGTATATAAGCAAGCTCTTTTCTTGATTTTTTTGTTTGTTTGTTTTAAAATGAGTATTGAAAAGTCACAGATGTAGAATTTATTATATATGAGGCACTAAAAATGTTCTTTTTTAGAGACATCTCTCAGAATCCCTTGTGTTAGTAGGGACTTGATGAGCTGTTTCTGAGCTCTTACATTTTAGTTAAAAACACGGTGTTTATTAATAAATCACATATCTTTGCTAAGGAAAAGTTAGGCAGTTTATCAAGTCATGCTTATAAAATGTATTGGAGCCTTTTGTGTGATGGGGTTTAACTAGTCTGATACTTGGTATATTTTTAATTATATAGTTTACCATGTTCTGTAACAGAATATTGAGCTTAATCACTTTGTGTTTGCACAGCGCTTCAAAGATGAATGACACTGTGCAGGAGCTGTGCTGTCTTCACCAAGAATGGAAATGTTAGGCTGATGCAAGTTTTCCTTCACATATGTTGGCAGTTTTTAAAGCAACATTGTGTCTGCCTCCTTTCTCAGAGAAAAATGGCAGTGAGAAATGATCTTCTTGTGGACACCAATTCCCCCAGGGCACAGCCCTAATGCAGCTGGTGCCACTGGCAGTGAGTTGTGATCTTCAGAATATAAATGAAAAAAAAAAAAAATTACATTTCCTGCTGTGAGATCTGGCAAAAGCTTTCTTAAAAATTACAAACTAGTCCTACCTGATAGCATTCTGGAACAATGGGACGGATCTTTCCATTTGGGAAATAAGTTTGGTTTGAAGTGAAAAATGTCTTAAGAATGTGAGATGAGGTAGGAGAACTTACTACCCCAAGTACCAGTCCAGCTGCAAAATCCTTATTAGACAAGTCATTCACATTTTGCCTGTGGCTTAATGGCTACATGTTTGTGTGAGAAGGGAAGTGGGATTAAAATTGTTCCCCCCATGAAAAGCATCCTTACATCTTGAGCCTGGCTGCATATGGTTTATCGAGTGTTTTATCTCCATTACAACTCTCCTTCACTGTTCCCTGAACAAAAGAGGATACAGTGGGTGGAGCTTTTGATCCACCTCTTGATATGGCAGGTGGCACAGCTGATATGGCAGGGGGAAGAGGCAGCAACACATTGCAAGTCAAACAGAGCAGCGTTTCATTACCGTCTTTCACCCACTCTCTGTAATGTGAGAGGGGAATAAGCAGGTCCCGCTCTTTTCACAGGGCAAATTATAAATGCATGGTTTAGCCTGGATTTTTATGTGTATGGTTTTCTTCTTCTTTGAATCAGGGAACTAACAGTGATGACAAACTGCAAATTCCTTTAACTCTTCTGAAATATTTTGAGATCCTGGTGGAAGGTGCTAGGATAGCATGTACCAGCAGTTCTGTCTAAAACCTTTCTGCATAGCATGGTCATCCCATGTTGTTCCCTCAGAAAGAGATGATTTTGTTGCTTTCTATCTTTTTATTCACTTTTTAGATTCTCCTGAGTCTGAATAAGACAGTTTGTCATGCCTTCACTGTCACAAATTGGTAGCTTACAGTGGTTGTAATCACACCAGCGTCTTTTGAAAGATGGTTTTAAAAGCTGATTTTCAATATTATTCTCATCTGCACTGCAACAGCACTTAACTCAGCCAAAATGAGGGCACTCTGATGCAAAACCCCGTAAAGCTAAAAGAAAGCCAGTACGTGACTTAGTGAATTTGCAGCTAAATGTTTAAGTAAAGGGGGGACCCCCCCAAATCGTGCCCATTCCCCATAAAAATGAACCTGAGGCACAGGCAGAGTTGCTGTCTCATTTGCCTATACCCATTCAGAAAGCAGCCGATATGCTCTAGAACTGGCACCAGATTTTGCGAGACTAAGTACAGCACCTCCTCTGCAAGATCTGTCTCCCTCTCCAACCTGTGGGCTCTGTTCAAACAGCTGAATGTAACAAACCTAACTTTTCTTTCCCATTTTTAAAGGGTTTAGCCTATTAAGGCTCC